>NC_042975.1:5421666-5625867 GCF_901001165.1 Salmo trutta | reverse complement strand
CACAGAGACACAGAGAGACACAGAGACACAGAGACACAGAGACACAGAGACACAGAGACACAGAGACACAGAGACAGAGAGACAGAGAGACAGAGAGACAGAGAGACAGAGAGACAGAGAGACAGAGAGAGAGAGAGAGAGAGAGAGAGAGAGAGAGAGAGAGAGAGCAGGGTTTAAGGCTACTAACGTGTACGAACAAGTAAGACGTGCTGTGCGAGGCTAGCAGGGAATAAATATAAATCACTATGACAAACACAAACGCAAGCGTATTGGTCACAAAATGCCTGGACCTTGTACTTAAATCAGGGAGGAATAGGCTCCGTGTCCTCCTCTGGTGACCTTGTATGATAACCAGTCAGCTTTAAGACTTAGCACTTAACTGACATATTTATCTATTCGCTTACTCATGCTTGACGATTAGAAATATAAAAAGAGAGAGATTGGACACCTGGCCGTCTTTCTGACCATTAAATCTGAGTACCCAGCTGTAGAACGTAACAAGGGTCTAGTGCATTTCTTTTGACCAGGGCCCATGGGAATCTGGTCAAAAGTAGTACACTATATAGGGAACATGGTGCCATTTGGAACTCGTAGTCAGTGACCCATCAACTATGGCTAATGCAGCCAGAATAACAGCAGAGTAGCTTCATTTACATAAGCTGTTTTCTTGTGACATTTATTTGGATACATCCATAACAAAATGAGCTAATGAGGCGCAATTTCACCTGGCATAGAAAATGTGCTCTCTCTCGTCAGGACACTGTTGTTCAGAGGAGCTAGCCAACAACACAGCTACAATAACACAATCACTTCAAATTGAAGCTGGAAAGACTGCATATTAGCTGCGTTTCGTTTAACTTTTTTTCAATTTACATTTTTTTGTATATATATCCATAAAAATGATGACAGCCGATTCATGATTTCGACTGGCTGAGAAACACTGCCCGTCTCGTCCCGACACATTCATTACTATGGGACAGCAGGCGATTGAATTTTAATATTGAAACAATGGTGCAAATGTCAGAGACACAAACAGGAAGGTTTATACAAATCTGCTGTTGAAAATGTAATGTTAGATCATGTCTAGATTATTTTTATAGTGGAGATCAAGTTTATAAATTGCCTGGCTGGGCTGATGAGACAGTGGATTGCGCAGTCAGATGGAACAGAGTAAATAGGCATTTTAACGTCAGATTTAGCCTGTGGCAATTTGTGGAATAGACACCGGCTGGAATGCGGTTTTAACCAATCAGCATTCAGGATTAGACCCACCCGTTGTATACTATACCGTACAAATTTCCCTCCACTGGAACTAAGGGGCTTAAGCTGAACCATGAAAAACAGCCCCAGACCATTATTCCTCCTCCACCAAACTTTACAGTTGGCACTATGCATTCCGGCAGATAGCGTTCCCCTGGCATCTGCCAAACCCAGATTCGTCCGTCGAACTGCCAGATGGTGAATTGTGATTCATCACTCCAGAGAACACGTTTCCAATGCTACAGAGTCCAAAGGCGGCAAGCTTTACACCACTCCATTCGACACTTGGCATTGCGTATGGTGATCTTAGGCTTGTGTGCCACTGCTCGGCCATGGAAACCCATTTCATGAAGCTCCCGACAAACAGTTCTTGTGCTGATGTTGCTTCCATAGGCGGTTTGGAACCCGGTAGTGAGTGTAACCGAGAACAGATCATTTTTACGTGCTACACGCTTTAGTACTCAGCGGTCCCGTTCTGTGAGCTTGTGTGGCCTACCACTTAGCGGCTGAGCCGTTGTTGCTCCTAGATGTTTCCACTTCACAATAACAGCACTTACAGTTGACCAGGGCAGCTCTAGCAGAGCAGAAATGTGACGAACTGACTTGTTGGAAAGGTGGCATCCTATGACGGTGCCACGTTGAAAGTCACTGAGCTCTTCGGTATTGGCCATTCTACTGCCAGTGTTTGTCTATGGAGATTGCATGGCTGTGTGCTTGATTTTATACGCCTGTCAGTAACAGGTGTGGCTGAAATAGCCGAATCCACTAACTTGAATGGGTGTTCACATACTTTTGGCCATTTTTATATAGACATGTTCAACCTAACCGCACTGACAGTCAGTTCCACTCATCATTGTTGTGTTAGTCAAAATAAGCCTGTGTCGTAAACTGGGTTAAAGGGCCTCTTGTTCTGAAGCAGCACCAGCTGGCTAAGCAGGACCAGTCAGTCAGTAGGCCAACAGGCAGTAGGCCCCGTAGCCCAGTCAGTCAGTCAGTAGACCCCGTAGCCCAGACAGGCAGTAGGCCCCAGGCCCCGTAGCCCAGACAGTCAGTCAGTAGACCCCAGGCCCCGTAGCCCAGTCAGTCAGTCAGTAGGCCCCGTAGCCCAGACAGTCAGTAGACCCCGTAGCCCAGTCAGTCAGTAGACCCCAGGCCCCGCAGCCCAGACAGTCAGTAGACCCCGTAGCCCAGACAGGCAGTAGGCCCCGTAGCCCAGACAGGCAGTAGGCCCCGTAGCCCAGTCAGTCAGTCAGTAGACCCCAGGCCCCGTAGCCCAGACAGTCAGTAGACCCCAGGCCCCGTAGCCCAGTCAGTCAGTAGACCCCAGGCCCCGCAGCCCAGACAGTCAGTAGACCCCGTAGCCCAGACAGTCAGTCAGTAGACCCCAGGCCCCGTAGCCCAGTCAGTCAGTAGACCCCAGGCCCCGTAGCCCAGACAGGCAGTAGGCCCCGTAGCCCAGTCAGTCAGTTAGTAGGCCCCGTAGCCCAGACAGGCAGTAGGCCCCGTAGCCCAGTCAGTCAGTCAGTAGACCCCAGGCCCCGTAGCCCAGTCAGGCAGTAGACCCCGTAGCCCAGACAGTCATTCAGTAGGCCCCGTAGCCCAGACAGTCATTCAGTAGACCCCGTAGCCCAGACAGTCATTCAGTAGGCCCCGTAGCCCAGTCAGTCAGTAGGCCCCGTAGCCCAGACAGTCAGTAGGCCCCAGGCCCCGTAGCCCAGTCAGTCAGTAGGCCCCGTAGCCCAGACAGTCAGTCAGTAGACCCCAGGCCCCGTAGCCCAGACAGTCAGTCAGTAGACCCCAGGCCCCGTAGCCCAGTCAGTCAGTCAGTAGGCCCCGTAGCCCAGACAGTCAGTAGACCCCGTAGCCCAGACAGTCAGTAGACCCCAGGCCCCGTAGCCCAGACAGTCAGTAGGCCCCGTAGCCCAGTCAGTCAGTAGGCCCCGTAGCCCAGTCAGTCAGTAGGCCCCAGGCCCCGTAGCCCAGACAGTCATTCAGTAGGCCCCGTAGCCCAGACAGTCATTCAGTAGGCCCCGTAGCCCAGTCAGTCAGTAGACCCCAGGCCCCGTAGCCCAGTCAGTCAGTAGGCCCCGTAGCCCAGACAGGCAGTAGGCCCCGTAGCCCAGTCAGTCAGTAGGCCCCAGGCCCCATAGCCCAGTCAGTCAGTAGGCCCCAGGCCCCGTAGCCCAGTCAGTCAGTAGGCCCCAGGCCCATAGGTCAGTCAATGCTTGTCCTAGGATTTCTTTCAGCAGCGGTGGCAAAGTTAGCGTGGTAGTGGGCGTAGCCAATGGCATGGTCTACGACCAATGTTTTTAAAGGCCCTCCTCTTGGACGCAGAAACAAAATGTAGCTGCAATTCTAATTTCCTGCAATTCTACACATTTTACCATGGCTTACGTCACATTCTTATGCTATCTGAGTGACTCAAAAATAAAATGGGGGGCCCCCCATGTTGACATTTTTATTTATTTTTTATCCTCTGACTGTCTAGTTTTCATTTAGGTGATTATAGGTTCTTAAAAGATGATCTAATATTAAATTTGAGTCCAATATATTTTCTACATACTTTTTATCTGGTTTTGGTCACTTAACTTTACTCTGAAAACATTTTACCACCCCAAAAACGCAATTTTAAAAATATTTTTTGGGAGTGGCTGTCCACTGCTAAATTAATATAGGGGAAAAACTGGTCAGTCAGCAGGCCCCAGGGCCTATAGGGCAGTCCGCAGAGCGTCATGACTACAGGTGGCACGTGCCCACTGAGATTTGTTTTGTTGTTGTTTCTCTGTAATACTACCAGCCACCTAGCAATTTTATGAAGTTGAAGCCCTTAGAGAGACTCTGGGGAAAGCTTTTCCTAAACAACATTAACCCATGCTGGACTATCTACTACTTGAATGACACCAACATTTCATGTATTTCTTTTTATCTATTTAACTAGGCAAGTCAGTTAAGAACACATTTTATTTTCAATGACAGCCTACCAGGGAACAGCGGGCTAACTGCCTTGTCTATCCAAGATGGCGTAGCAGTAGTGTGTATTTGTCTGTCTTATCCCGTGTCTTACGAAATTTCCATCCCCAACTACAACATTTTCTGCCAAGATAGAACTGCCAAAGGGGGTGGAGTTGCAATCTACTGCAGAGATAGCATGACAGAACTCTGCAGGCTATCCAGGTCTGTGCCCAAACAGTTTGAGCTTCTACTTTTAAAAATCCACCTTTCCAGAAGTAAGTCTCTCACTGTTGCCGCTTATTATAGACCCCCCTCAGCCCTCAGCTCTCAGCTGTGCCCTGGACACCATATGTGAATTAACCAGACACCTAGGTGAAATGTCAGAATAATATTAGAGAGAATGATTTATTTAAGCTTTTATTTCTTTCATCATGTTCCCAGTGGCTCAGAAGTTTACATAGACTCAATTAGTATTTGGTAGCGTTGCCTTTAAATTGTTTAACTTATGTCAATCATTTTGGGTAGCCTTCTACAAGCTTCCCACAATAAGTTGGGTGAATCTTGGCCCATTCCTCCTGACAGAGCTGGTGTAACTGAGTCAGGTTTGTAGGCCTCCTTGCTCGCACATGATTTTTCAGTTCTGCCAACAAATTTTCTATAGGATTGAGGTCAGGGCTTTGTGATGACCACTCCAATACCTTGACTGTTGTCCTTAAGCCATTTTGCCACAACTTTGGAAGTATGCTTGGGGTCATTGTCCATTTGGAAGACCCATTTGCAACCAAGCTTTAATTTCCTGTCTTCCTGTCTTGAGATGTTGCTTTAATATATCCACATAATTTTCCTCCCTCATGAATCCATCTATTTTGTTTAGTGCACTAGTCCCTCCTGCACCACAACATGATGCTGCCACCCCCGTGCTTCACGGTTGGGATGGTGTTCTTCGGCTTGCAAGCCTCCCCCTTTTTCCTCCAAACATAACGATGGTCATTATGGCCAAACAGTTCTATTTTTGTTTCATCAGACCAGAGGACATTTCTCCAAAAAGTACAATCTGTGTCTCCATGTGCAGTTGCAAACCATAGTCTGGCTTTTTTTATGGCGGATTTGGAGCAGTGGCTTCTTCCTTGCTGGGCGGCCTTTCAGGTTATGTTGATATAAGACTCGTTTTACTGTGGATATAGATACTTTTGTACCGGTTTCCTCCAGCATCTTCACAAGGTCCTTTGCTGTTGTTCTGGGATTGATTTGCGCTTTTCGCACCAAAGTACGTTCATCTCTAGGAGACAGAACGCGTCTCCTTCCTCCTATGACAGCTGCGTGGTCCCATGGTGTTTATACTTGCGTACTATTGTTTGTACAGATGAACGTGGTACCTTCAGGCATTTGGAAATTGCTCCCAAGGATGAACCAGACTTGTGGAGGTCTACAATTTTTTTCCTGAGGTCTTGACTGATTTCTTTTGATTTCCCCATGATGTCAAGCAAGGAGGCAATGAGTTTGATGGTAGGCCTTGAAATACATCCACAGGTAGACCTCCAATTGACTCAAATTATGTCAATTAGCCTATCAGAAGCTTCTAAAGCCATTACATCATTTTCTGGAATTTTCCAAGCTGTTTAAAAGGCACAGTCAACTTAGTGTATGTAAACTTCTGACCCACTGGAATTGTGATATAGTGAATTATAAGTGAAATAATCTGTCTGTAAACAATTGTTGGAAGAATGACTTGTGTCATGCACAAAGTAGATGTCCTAACCAACTTGCCAAAACTATAGTTTGTTAACAAGAAATTTGTGGAGTGGTTGAAAAACAAGTTAATGACTGTACTATCCATTACTGCGACCTGTATGCTCTCGTTGGCTGGCCCTCGCTTCATATTCGTCGCCAAACCCACTGGCTCCAGGTCATCTATAAGTCTTTGCTAGGTAAAGCCCGCCTTCTCTCAGCTCACTAGTCACCATAGCAGCACCCACCCGTAGCACTCGCTCCAGCAGGTATATTTCTGGTCACCCCCAAAGCCAATTCCTCATTTGGCCGCCTTTCCTTCCAGTTCTCTGCTGCCAATGACTGGAACGAACTACAAAAATCACTGAAGCTGGAAACACTTAACTCCCTCACTAACTTTAAGCATCAGCTGTCAGAGCAGCTCGCAGATCACTGCACCTGTGCATAACCCATCTGTAAATAGTAGAGGTCGACCGATTAATCGGAATGGCCGATTAATTAGAGCCGATTTCAAGTTTTCCTAACAATCGGAAATCGGTATTTTTGGACGCCGATTTGGCCAATTTTTTTTTTTATAAAAAAATAAATATTTAACCTTTATTTAACTAGGCAAGTCAGTTAAGAACACATTCTTATTTTCAATGACGGCCTAGGAACAGTGGGTTAACTGCCTTGTTCAGGGGCAGAACAACAGATTTTTACCTTGTCAGCTCAGGGATTCAATCTTGCAACCTTACAGTTAACTAGTCCAACGCTCTAACCACCTGCTTTACATTGCACTCCACGAGGTTACACGAATGCTGTAAGAAGCCAAGGTAAGTTGCTAGCTAGCATTAAACTTATCTTACGAAAAACAACCAATCAATCATAATCACTAGTTTACACATGGTTGATGATATTACTAGTTTATCTAGCCTGTCCTGCGTTGCATATAATCGCTTAGGTACACGTTGCTCCAACCATAAACATCAATGCCCTTCTTAAAATCAATACACAAGTATATATTTTTAAACCTGCATATTTAGTTAATATTGCCTGCTAACATGAATTTCTTTTAACTAGGGAAAATGTGTCACTTCTCTTGCAAACAGAGTCAGGGTATATGCAGCAGTTTGGGCTGCCTGGCTCGTTGCGAACTGTGAAGACTCTTCCTAACAAAGACAGCCGACTTCGCCAAACGGGGATGATTTAACAAAAGCGCATTTGTGAAAAAAGCACAATCGTTGCACGACTGTACCTAACCATAAACATCAATGCCTTTCTTAAAATCAATACACAGAAGTATATATTTTTAAACCTGCATATTTAGCTAAATGAAATCCAGGTTAGCAGGCAATATTAACCAGGTGAAAATGTGTCATTTTGCGTTCATTGCACGCAGTCAGGGTATATGCAACACTTCAAGTAATTTGTCAGAATTTTACGTAATTATGACATAACACTGAAGGTTGTGCAATGTAACAGGAATAACGTTTTGTTTGAGATTATAGTTTCCGGATTCGACCATATTAATGACCTAAGGCTCGTGTTTCTGTGTGTTATTATGTTATAATTAAGTCTATGATTTGATAGAGCAGTCTGACTGAGCGGTGGTAGGCAGCAGCAGGCTCATAAGCATTCATTCAAATAGCACTTTCGTGCGTTTTGCCAGAAGCCCTTCGCAATGCATTGCGCTGTTTATGACTTCAAGCCTATCTACTCCTGAGATTAGGCTGGTGTAACCCATGTGAAATGGCTAGCTAGTTAGCCGCGTTTCAAACGCCACTTGCTCTGAGACTTGGAGTAGTTTTTCCCCTTGCTCTGCATGGGCAACGCTGCTTCGAGGGTGGCTGTTGTCGATGTGTTCCCGGTTCGAGCCCAGGTAGGAGCGAGGAGAGGGATGGAAGCTATACTGTTACACTGGCAATAATAAAGTGCCTATAACATCCAATAGTCAAAGGTATATGAAATACAAATTGTATAGAGAGAAATAGTCCTATAATAACTACAACCTAAAACTTCTTACCTGGGAATATTGAAGATTCATGTTAAAAGGAACCACCAGCTTTCATATGTTCTCATGTTCTGAGCAAGGAACTTAAACGTTAGCTTTTTTTACATGGCACATACTACACTTTTACTTTCTTCTCCAACACTGTGTTTTTGCATTATTTAAATCAAATTGAACATGTTTCATTATTTATTTGAGGCTAAATAGATTTTATTGATGTATTATATTAAGTTAAAATAAGTGTTCATTCAGTATTGTTGTAATTGTCATTATTACAAATAAATAAATAAAAATCGACCGATTAATCGGTATCGGCTTTTTTGGGTCCTCTAATAAATCGGTATCGGCGTTGAAAAATCATAAAATCGGTCGACCTCTAGTCAATAGCCCATCCAACTACCTCATCCCCATACTGTTATTTATTTTTGCTCCTTTGCACCCCAGTATCTCTACTTGCACATTCATCTTCTGCACATCTATCACTCCAGTGTTTAATTGCTAAATTGTAATTATTTCGCCGCTATGGCCTATTATTGCCTTACCTCCCTAATCTTTCCTCATTTGCACACACTGTATATAGATTTTTCTATTGTGTTATTGATTGTACGTTTGTTTTACTCCATGTGTAACTCTGTGTTGTTTGTGTCGCACTGCTTTGCTTTATCTTGGCCAGGTCGCAGTTGTAAATGAGAACTTGTTCTCAACTGGCCAACCTGGTTAAATAAAGGTTGGTTAGATTAAAATATATACATTGTCAACGACTTGATGACAAGCATATATTATGCATGCATCCAAATGCCTTTGACTTCTAATTAAAAACACAGTGAGCCCACAATAGAGGACACAATGACTAGACGCATTAAGTTTCACTCCTCTAGTATACTTAAGCCTCATTTGAGCCAGGTGCCAGTCAGTCGTCAGGCATCATCATCTGAGCCGGGGGGGGGGGGGGCAGTCAGGCCTCATCATCTGAGCCGGGGGGGGCAGTCAGGCCTCATCATCTGAGCCGGGGGGGGGGGCAGTCAGGCCTCATTCTGAGCCGGGGGGGGGCAGTCAGGCCTCATTCTGAGCCGGGGGGGGGGGGCAGTCAGGCCTCATCTGAGCAGGGGGGGGGGGCAGTCAGGCCTCATCTGAGCAGGGGGGGGGGGCAGTCAGGCCTCATCTGAGCAGGGGGGGGGGCAGTCAGGCCTCATCTGAGCAGGGGGGGGGGGCAGTCAGGCCTCATCTGAGCAGGGGGGGGGGGGCAGTCAGGCCTCATCTGAGCAGGGGGGGGGCAGTCAGGCCTCATCTGAGCAGGGGGGTGGCAGTCAGGCCTCATCTGAGCCGGGGGGGGGGGGCCTGACTGCCTGTAGCCTCATCATCTGAGCCAGGGGCCAGTCAGATATAGTAAAGACTGAGAGGGGGCCAGTCAGATATAGTAAAGACTGAGAGGGGGCCTGACAGATGCGTGTCAGCACAAATAGCACCAAGTGACTATCGAGAAGGATTGCAGGGTGTTTTCTGCCATTGTTATACTTTGGCGGGCCGCCTAAGCGTTTTTTTCTCTCGGTTTGCCTAAATCCAAACTAATTCATTTTCTGGATAGAAAAGTGTTTTCAGTGTAAACTTAACACAGATAAAAACAGAGTATATAGCATAGATAATGAACCTATATATTTAAAAATATATATAATCTGAAAACTAACAGTCACCTAAATAAAAACTAGGAGAAATTAAAATTCCAAAAAATAATGAATTTAGCCGTATATAAATTGTTATTATGTTTGAGCAAAAGAACACAGTATTAGCCATGGCAAAATGCATAGTCATATGATATTTGCTTCAAAACTGCAAAATGTTCTCTCAGCTTTGTAGAATATCCGGAAATGGACTTAGAAATGCTAAAATGTCTCTACACCGTCAAGATGGAGGGCCTCTAAAGCCGCGCTGATGACCGCACCCCCCCCCCCCCACCACCACCTAAGCCCCCCTTTGATCCAGAACAGAACCTGGGTTGCTACCTAACATCTATCCATACTTTGAAAAGCATGTGCCTGTGGCAGTGGGAAAACCAAAGTCTTACCTAGTAACAGTTGAAAGACATAAAATACAATTCCGTAGACACTGTTTGGCTGGTTCATTGCACTGTCGTTTCCGAAGATCGAGCCCAACAGTCCAAATCCTCGACCCCACCTACACATTGAGAGGAATTGGAAGAAACAAATGGAAATTTGTTGGTAATCGTGATGATGAATTGCAAGGATAAATTGACAAATGCATTTAATTAACCTGAAATACAAATGGCAACGTCCACCAATGGCAACGTCCACCAATGGCAACGTCCGAGAAGATCAAACTATTATTGGGCTCAATTCTGATAAGGTGATAACTAGGTAGCCTAAACAGTGTCATTTACAAGTTACAACCATATAGTTAACGGCTCTACAATACTAAGTTATATTCTGATAGGGCAGCTAAATAGGTAGCCAAAACAGTGTCATTTACAAGTTACAACCATAAAGATAACGGGTCTACAATACTAAGTTATATTCTGATAGGGCAGCTAAATAGGTAGCCAAAACAGTGTCATTTACAAGTTACAACCATATAGTTAACGGCTCTACAATACTAAGTTATATTCTGATAGAGCAGCTAAATAGGTAGCCAAAACAGTGTCATTTACAAGTTACAACTATAAAAGTAAAAGCAGGCATTCACTGAACCACTGTTTCCTTAGTTAGTGGAGCTTCCAGAGGCCTCAGAAGCAAGACAACCAAGTACTTTGGAAGTCCTGAGCAACGCAACAACTACTGGTCCTGATTACACCCCTCCCCTCCCTGCACTGCCTCCCCTCCCCTCCCTGCCTCCCCTCCCTGCACTGCCTCCCCTCCCCTCCCTACACTGCCTCTCCTCCCCTCCCTACACTGCCTCTCCTCCCCTCCCTACACTGCCTCCCCTCCCTGCACTGCCTCCCCTCCCTGCCTCGCCTCCCTGCACTGCCTCGCCTCCCTGCACTGCCTCCCCTCCCCTCCCTGCACTGCCTCGCCTCCCCTCCCTGCCTCGCCTCCCTGCCTCGCCTGCCCTCCCTGCACTGCCTCGCCTCCCTGCACTGCCTCCCCTCCCCGCACTGCCTCCCCTCCCCGCCCTGCCTCCCCTCCCCGCACTGCCTCCCCTCCCCGCACTGCACTGCCTCCCCTCCCCGCACTGCACTGCCTCCCCTCCCCTCCCTGCCTCCCCTCCCTGCACTGCCTCCCCTCCCCTCCCTACACTGCCTCTCCTCCCCTCCCTACACTGCCTCTCCTCCCCTCCCTACACTGCCTCCCCTCCCTGCACTGCCTCCCCTCCCTGCCTCGCCTCCCTGCACTGCCTCGCCTCCCTGCACTGCCTCCCCTCCCCTCCCTGCACTGCCTCGCCTCCCCTCCCTGCCTCGCCTCCCTGCCTCGCCTGCCCTCCCTGCACTGCCTCGCCTCCCTGCACTGCCTCCCCTCCCCGCACTGCCTCCCCTCCCCGCACTGCCTCCCCTCCCCGCACTGCCTCCCCTCCCCGCACTGCACTGCCTCCCCTCCCCGCACTGCACTGCCTCCCCTCCCCGCACTGCACTGCCTCCCCTCCCCGCACTGCACTGCCTCCCCTCCCCGCACTGCACTGCACTGCCTCCCCTCCCCGCACTGCACTGCCTCCCCTCCCCGCACTGCACTGCACTGCCTCCCCTCCCCGCACTGCCTCCCCTCCCCGCACTGCCTCCCCTCCCCGCACTGCCTCCCCTCCCCGCACTGCCTCCCCTCCCTGCACTGCCTCCCCTCCCTGCACTGCCTCCACGGGATCGCACTGCCTCCACGGGATCGCACTACAGCATTGTTCACAGCTGACTTTTATGCACTACATTTAGGACATACATATTCCATTATTGTGAACTGTTCCCACCTAATCAGTGAACTGACCTAAGCTCTCGCCCTGGGTATTAATCGAATGATGAGTTATCAATGTATGTTTGTTGATCCAATCTGGATACAAAGAGGGGTTAAGAGGGAAGCCCTGAACTGGCAAACCAACCTTCAGACTTCAAGGTTAACTGACTCCAAAATGTTTCACTGTTTACTGTTTGACAGGAGGCCAATGAAATGGACACTAATATTGTATTTTACCCTCTTTTTTTCGATCTAGTCTCATCGCTGCAACTCCCCAACGGGTTCGGGAGAGGCGAAGGTGGAGTCATGCGTGGGCCAAAGCATGACCCGCCTAACTGCCAGCTTAACCAGGAAGCCAGCCACACCAACATGTCAGAGGAAACATCATTTAACTGGCGACCTGGGTCAGGCTGCAGGCACCCAGCCCACCACAAGTAGTTGCTAAAGCCCCACCGGCCAAACCCTCCCCTAAACCGGGCGATGCTGGACCAATTGCGCGCCGTCCTATGGGACTCTCGGCCACGGCCGGTTGTGGCACAGCCAGGGAATGAACCCAGGTCTGTAGTAACGCATCTAGCACTGCGACGCAGTGCCTTAGACTACTGCGCCACTCGGGAGACCGAAATGCACACAGATTTTACAAGATAAAACAGCCATCACTACTGCATAGACTGCACTTTTACCCAATAGCTCATCAAGAGGTTTGTAACAGCCAATGTCAACATCCCTGTAACAGTAAACAAGAGAGATGTGACCCATGTCTTTCCTACCAGCTCCAGGGGCTCCCGAGTGGCACAGCAGTCTAAGGCACTGCATCTCAGTGCTAGGAACATCACTACAGACCCTGGTTCGATTCCAGGCTGTATCACAACCGTCCGTGATTGTGCTCCTCCCTATGGGATTCCCAATTGGCCCAGAGTCGTCAGGGTTTGGCCGGGGTAGGCCGTAACTGTAAATAAGAATGTTCTTAACTGGCTTACCTAGTTAAATAAAGGTTTTAAAAAATTTAGAACAGTGTCTTTCCAACCAGCTCCAATTCAACCAGAGTATTTCTGAATGTCAACAGCAAAGAATAATATAGATATATTACTGAATGTTTATTTGGACAGCTTTTAGGGCGTCACCAGCTCACAGCACTTAAGTTTTGTTTTTTGTTTTTCAGTTTGTCATCATGCTTTATTGGTGTTGCCTCCATGGAGAAGGCCTGCACAGCCATGGAGAAGGCCTGCACAGCCATGGAGAAGGCCTGCACAGCCATGGAGAAGGCCTGCACAGCCATGGAGAAGGCCAGCTGACAAGGCCTGCACAGCCATGGAGAAGGCCAGCTGACAAGGCCTGCACAGCCATGGAGAAGGCCAGCTGACAAGGCCTGCACAGCCATGGAGAAGGCCAGCTGACAAGGCCTGCACAGCCATGGAGAAGGCCAGCTGACAAGGCCTGCACAGCCATGGAGAAGGCCAGCTGACAAGGCCTGCACAGCCATGGAGAAGGCCAGCTGACAAGACTAGAGCTGACTGTCAGGCAGTGTGGTTAGGTTGACAGGGCATTCGGACACTACTCAGACCCCTTGACTTTTCCCACATTTTGTTACGTTACAGCCTTATTCTAAAATGGATTCCATTGATGAGGGGAAAAAACAACCTACACACAATACCCCATAATGGCAAAGCAAAAACAGGTTGCTTTTTTGTGCACATTTATTAAAAATAAAACTTAAATATCACATTTAGATTAGTATTCGGACCCTTTACTATGTACTTGTTGAAGCACACCTGGCAGCGATTACAGAGTCTTCTTGGGTATGACACTACAAGCTTGGCACACCTGCATTTGGGGAGTTTCTCCCATTATTCTCTGCAGATCCTCTCAAGCTCTGTCAGGTTGGATGTGGAGCGTTGCTGCGTAGCTATTTTCAGGTCTCTCCAGAGATCTTCGATTGGGTTCATGTCCGGGCTCTGGCTGGGCCACTCAAGGACATTCAGAAACTTGTCCCGAAGCCACTCGTGCATTGTCTTGGTTGTGTGCTTAGGGTCGATGTCCTGTTGGAGTTCGTCAGACCAGAGAATCTAGTTTCTCATGGTCTGAGGGTCCTTTAGGTGCCTTTTGGCAAACTCCAAACTGCCATGTGCCTTTTACTGAGGAGTGGCTTACGTCTGGCCACTCTACCGTAAAGGCCTGATTGGTGGAGTGCTGCAGAGATGGTTGTCCTTCTGGAAGGTTCTCCCATCCCCACAGTGGAACTCTAGAGCTCGGTCAGTGACCATCTGGTTCTTGGTCACCTCCCTGACTAAGGCCCTTCTCCCACGATTGCTCAGTTTGGCCGAGCGGGCAGCTCTTAGAAGAGTCTTGGTGGTTCCAAACTTCTTCCAATTCAGAATGGAGGCCACTGTGTTCTTTGGGACCTTCAATGCTGCAGAAATGTTTTGGTACCTTTCCCCAGATCTGTGCCGACACAATTCTGTCTCGGAATGCTGCGGACAATTCCTTCGACCTCATGGCTTGGTTTTTGCTCTGACGTGCACTGTCAATTGTGGGACATTATATAAACAATTGAATTTACAACAGGTGGACTCCAATCAACTTGTAGAAACATTTCAAGGATTATCAATGGAAACAGGATGTACCTGAGCTCAATTTTGAGTCTCATTGCAAAGGGTCTGAATACTTATGTAAATAAGGTATGTTTTTTTTATATACATTTCCAAAAATGTCTAAAAATCAGTTCTCTCTTTGTCATTATGGGGTAGTGTGTGTATATTGATGAAGGAAAACATTACTTTAATCCATTTTAGAATAAGGCTGTAACGTAACAAAATGTGGAAAAAGTCCAGGGGTCTGAATACTTTCCAAATGCACTGTATACAACCAATGGAGAAGCCCAGCTGAAAAGGCTAAGCCTATACAAAATCATGGAGAAGGCCAAGCCTATACAACCATGGAAAGGTCCAGCTGAGGTCTGGTGTGAACAACTTGGAATATGGATACCAAGTCAAATCCTATGAGAAAATGTCATGACAGTTACACTGACTCTCAAAAAGACTTCTATGAGCAAGCCACTGATACCTAAAGAAGGCATTACAATGACTTTTCCAAGAATGCTAACCGAGGTTATTGGGCGAATGTCTTTTAGTATTTATAATTGGATTCCACTGTAGCTCAGTTGGTAGAGCATGGCGCTTGCAACGCCAGGGTTGTGGGTTCATTTCCCACGGGGGCCAGTATTTAAGAGCGTCTGCTAAATGACTAAAATGTAAATGATAACAGTTCTGGTCTAGCAGTTTTATGCTACATTGTAAATGATATAGGCCTCCTTTCCTATAGGGGTAATCTGTTTAGTTCACAGACATGCCACAGAGACCAAAAGCATCCAGTCTCTTTTCTCTCTCTGCTATAGAAAATAAAAAAGCTCTCCCTCGAGACAAAATACTGTATATTATGCCACTATAAGTTAACAGGTTTAAGTTGGGTGTTATTCAAAGCATCATGATGGCCTTCGGCAGGCAGAGTGTGGTTGAGAAACTGAAGGTCTCATCACGTGTTGTTCTCATGACTCCAGCACCATGTCCCCCCCCCACCATGTCCACCCCCCCCACCAGAGACCTGACTTTGCCTGTCCACATTAAACACCAAACAGGAGCGTGCATGTCATATAATCATGGTAGCTACCCCAAGATCACATGGCAAGTGAACTGACAGATGAAATCCAAACAGGTCATGTGACTTCAGTTGTCGTCAATATAACATTTGCATTTCCCAATCTAAGGAACAGGTTGTTCATATTGTCATTGACATATTACAGCTGACAATTCAACTATTCTCAATGAGGGCAGAAATCGGGAAAGTATATTTGATATATAGTTAATGGTCCTATACAAATGCAGCCTACAGTTTCTAGTTAAAATCAGTTTTAGATATTGGAAAACGTGTTTGAGGTTTTCTCTCCAACTTATTTCATGTGTTACACGTTAGATTAGACAGCTGATTCACACGTTTAGACAAACTACACAAAACTGGCTGAATGGTTACGCCGATCTCGTCTAGCTAGCTCGGCTAGCTTAGTAACTAGCCAATGTTAGTTTGCTGCCGGCGGTGGCGCCGTATTCGCTAGCTAGTTGGCTAATTTAGCAATCTAATGAAAGCAATATGTGTTTAGAAGTTTGAATTATAAAAATGTGTAACATGTGCATCCATGCAAATGAAGAAAAAAAAAACACCACTTCCTGGCATCTAGCAAACAAACAGCCAGTTAGTAGCTAGCTAGCGTTAGTTGCTGGCTGGTGAATAAGTAGCGTAGCGTTAGCAATTTGGCTAAACAACTAACGTTACACTAGCTTCTACAGTAAAACATGCCAGCCTAAGTTTGTTATCAACAGTATGCAAGCTTTCTGATTGTAACTTTTGGACGGTTTTTTGGGAGCGAAAACCATTGCATTTTTTTTAATTTTTTTTTACAGAAATTGTAAAGTGTACTAAAGAAGAGGTGCATACGAAAGAAAAAAATATATATATATATATATATTTGACAGTTCAGCCCGCGCAGCCGTTCCCACAATGCCACCCAGTCTCATTCAGAGCGCCGCTGGTGAATTCAAATTACCTGGAGGTGAATACTTTTGAACAGCTGATAGAATTGCTCACGTCGCACATGGCCCGATAATTCGAGTCTCTAGACTTTTCCGTTTCCACGTGAAAAGCGTATATGGACAACAATATACCCAAGACGCAAACAAGGAGCCTGGCTATTCTTTCCCATCGAGGGGTGGACACTCTCAGGACGGGCGCCGCCATCTTTCTCCGGCCTTGCTCGAGTCGTACACGCAACCGCTTACCATTGGGGACAACGAGAACTGCGACGTGGAAAAGCGTCAGAACGTGCCACACCAACAGGGAAGGGGCGTGTCACCGTCTCGCCACCCCTCGTCTACAGTACAATGGCCTGTCAAATGCCAATACAGAAAATATGTTTGTGTAGATAGAAACATTTGTAGCAAAATGTTTCCATACCATACCTGTAACAGTCTGACTGTGTTTATCACATTGCTGGTCAGCTAGACTTTGTCCTGGTCTATGATTTTTTTTAAACAATACCTCTATCTAAGAGTTGAAGCTGCCTTTGTCCCTGCACTCTGAGACCAATCTAATCTATTACAAAAATAAATAAATAAATTCAATGAACATGTATGGCAATCCTCTCATGCCTCTGCGCAAGAGTAGCATCTTTAAAATGTTTTGTTTTTTTGCCAGTGGGGTCATACTGCCTCTTAGTGTCTCAGTCGTGTACTGTTTTTATTTATTTATTTATTTATTTCACCTTTATTTAACCAGGTAGGCAAGTTGAGAACAAGTTCTCATTTACAATTGAGACCTGGCCAAGATAAAGCAAAGCAGTTTGACACATACAACAACACAGAGTTACACATGGAGTAAAACAAACATACAGTCAATAATACAGTAGAAAAATAAGTCTATATACAATCTGTTAGATATTAGAGTTAAACATAGGAGTTTGTCTCTCTACAAATCAAATCAAAGTTTATTGCTCACGTCCACAGATTTGCAGGCGTTATGGCAGGTGCAGCGAAAAGCTTGTTACTAGCTCCAACAGTGAAGTAGAATTTGATTTAACTAGGCAAGTCAGTTAAGAACAAATTCTTATTTACAATGACAGCCTAGGAACAGTGGATTAACTGCCTTGTTCAGGGGCAGAATGACACATTTTTTACTTTTTTTAACTTTGTCAGCTCAGTGATTTGATCTAGCAACCTTTTGGTCAACTGGCCCAATGCTCTTACCACTAGGCTATCTGCCATCCCAAAATGGCTTGCAAATACAATACACATCGAATGTGAAAGTGGACAGTATCATATATGTTTACTGGACATGTCTAGATTGTACTCGCATTGCCCAGTTTGCAGTCTACAGCCAACAGACATATTTAGTACTGTGTCGTCATGATAGATTTACAATTCAACTGCATGTATCTGGGTATAGGGATTGCAGTGGCGACCCGTCATTCAGGGCAGCAGAGGTAACTCTGGGTCTTCCTTTCCTGTGGCGGACCTCATGAGAGCCAGTTTCATCATAGCACTTGATGGTTTTTGCAACTGCACTTGAGGGAACTTTAAAAGTTCTTGACATTTTCCAACTTGACTGACCTTCATGTCTTAAAGTAGTGATGGTCTGCCATTTCTCTTTGCTTATTAGAGCTGTTCTTGCCATAATATGGACTTGTTCTTTTACCAAATAGGGCTATCTTCTGTATACCACCCCTGCCTTGTCACAACACAACTGATTGGCTCAAACGCATTAAGGAAAGAAATTCCACAAATTAACTTTTAACAAGACACACCTGTTAATTGAAATGCATTCCAGGTGACTACCTCATGAAGCTGGTCGAGAGAATGCCAAGAGTATGCAAAGTTGTCATCAAGGCAAAGGGTGGCTAATTTGAAGAATCTAAAATATATTTTGATTTGTTTAACACTTTTTTGGTTACTATATGATTTCAAATGTGGTCTGTCATAGTTTTATGTCTTCACTATTATCCTACAATGTATAAAATACAAAAAGTAAAGAAAACCCCTTGAATGAGTAGGTGTAACCAAACTTTTTATTGGTACAAAACAAATATTCAAAACTCCTTGCACACACTCTTGGCATTCTCTCAACCAGCTTCACCTGGAATGCTTTTCCAACAGTCTTGAAGGAGTTCCCACATATGCTGAGTACTTGTTGGCTGCTTTTCCTTCACTCTGTGGTCCAACTCATCCCAAATCATCTCAATTGGGTTGAGGTCGGGTGATTGTAGAGGCCAGGTCATCTGATGCAGCACTCCATCACTCTCCTTCTTGGTCAAATAGCCCTTACACAGCCTGGAGGTGTGTTTTGAGTCAGTGTCCTGTTGAAAAACAAATGATAGTCTTACTAAGCCCAAACCAGATGGGATGACGTATCGCTGCAGAATGCTGTGGTAGCCATGATGGTTAAGTGTTCCTTGAATTCTAAATAAATCACTGACCGTGTCACCAGCAAAGCACCCCCACACCATAACACCTCCTCCATGCTTCATGGTGGGAACCACACATGCGGAGATTATCTGTTCACCTACACTGCGTTTCACAAAGACACGTCAGTTGGAACCAAAAATCTCAAATTTGGACTCATCAGACCAAAGGACAGATTTCCACAGGTCTAATGTCCATTGCTCGTGTTTCTTGGCCGAAGCAAGTCTCTTTTTCTTATTGGTGTCCTTTAGTAGTGGTTTCTTTGCAGCAATTCGACCATGAATTTGCCTGATTCACGCAGTCTCCTCTGAACAGTTGATGTTAAGATGTGTCTGTTACTTGAACTCTGTGAAGCATTTATTTGGGCTGCAATTTCTGAGGCTGGTAACTCTAATGAACTTATCCTCTGCAGCAAAGGTAACTCTTTGTATTTCCTGTGGCGGTCCTCATGAGAGCCAGTTTCATCATAGCGCTCAATGGTTTTTGCGACTGCACTTGAAGAAACTTTCAAAGTTCTTGAAATTTTCCACATTGACTAACCTTCATGTTTTAAAGTAACGATGGACTGTCATTTCTCTTTGCTTATTTGAGCTGTTCTTGCCATAATATGGACTTCGTCTTTTACCAAATAGGGCTATCTTCTGTATACCACCCCTACCTTGTCACAACACAACTGATTGGCTCAAAATTATTAAGAAGGAAATAAATTCCACTAATTAACTTTTAACAAGGCACACCTGTTAATTGAAATGCATTCCAGGTGACTACCTCATGAAGCTGGTTGAGAGAATGCCAAGAGAGTACAAAGCTGTGATCAA
The DNA here is from genome assembly GCF_901001165.1 of Salmo trutta. Taxonomy (NCBI): domain Eukaryota; kingdom Metazoa; phylum Chordata; class Actinopteri; order Salmoniformes; family Salmonidae; genus Salmo; species Salmo trutta. The sequence goes on along the minus strand of NC_042975.1, from coordinate 5,606,228 downwards.
GGCAAAAGGTGGCTACTTTGAAGAATCTCAAATAGAAAATATATTTTGATTTGTTTAACACTTTTTTGGTTACTACATGATTCCGTATGTGTTATTTCATAGCTTTTATGTCTTCGCTATTATTCTAGTTAAATAAAGATTAAATAAAATAGTAAAAATAAAGAAATTCCAGGGGTTGTGTAGGTGTGTCCAAACTTTTGACTGGTAATGTATATTATCAGCATTCTTACATTTTTGTTTTCATTCTTGAAGAATATAACTTTTAAATGCCTCATGAGCTTAGTTCAACTCTTACACTCCATGAGAACCCAAAATATAAGCTTGTTTTCCTCCAATGTTTGTAAACATTGTAAATGTAAACAAACACTGTATAGCCTCATAACATGGTTAATACAATAATTTTGATATCATGCATGGTCAGTCTTTGCATCCATAGCTCTATCTATTAATCTGAGAGTGGTTACATTTCTCCAGGCCCATCCCTCAGCTTTTTACCAAAACAGAGGCGGGGCATCCATTTTTGTTATTGTTTAATGTCTAGATTTGTCCTTTAAACAGCTGCATATTATCAAGATATCAAAGTGTCACCAACAAAAAGGTAAACAATAGGTCTATAGCAAATGTAGCATATGGCATTCATTTTCACATGTAAATAACACTTTTCAGTAGTGCTCAAAGCATGCCATTCCATGAGCGGAGCATTTATTTTTCAACTCGAATCAATGAGCCCAATCAGTTCTCCATGACAACACAATAATAAACAACAGAGTAGGGCTGGCTAATAAGTCCTTCGTTTAAGGGTTATGCTCAGGTAAAACAATATTCTTGAAGATTGGAACGACTGGAATACTGATAGACTTTGTTTTTTAATGTAAGGATATAATTTAATCGTAATATTATATGTAGTAGAAAGCGATGGGTTAGAAGAAGCCTACATAACCAACCCATAAAGTAAAATGTAACATCCATATATGGCCAGCTATGTAAACTTTAACATTGATTTATCCTGCAAATAGATGTCGTTCTATTGGAAACATACACTTTTGTCTTCTTCTAATGCCTCATAAGGTAATTCTGGGTTAAAGTAATCTAAAAGGGGAAAGTAATCTAAAAGTAACTGAATGTAAACAGATTACGTTAATGAGTTTGGGTAATCCAAAAGTTACATTACTGATTACAATGTGGACAAGTAACTAGTAACTGTAACGGATTACATTTAGAAAGTAACCTCCCCAACCCTGGTAGTGTAGTGGCTTTGCTGGCATGCATAAGGGGTAAAAAACCAAGGAGAACACCGCCTTGTAAAACGAAGGGATCTTGACATGGGCCAATCAGAAGGGATTTTGACATGGGCCAATCAGAAGGGATCTTGACATGGGCCAATCAGAAGGGATCTTGACATGGGCCAATCAGAGTCGTCTCTTGATCATGTGACGTTAAGAATATAAACAGTGAGTGACATCATCTGTTTACTTCAGCTTTTGCGCCGTTGATAGACTTCATTTAGAGAACTGTACTAGCAATATTTGCCTCTCCTAAAAAATTATGGCAACAGACATTGAAATATTTGCTTTTTTCGAAGAAGCACACTACGATCAATACGATTACTACAATTTAGCCGAATATTCATGTCACGCTGGTGGAAAAGGTAGAACCAAGAGAGAAATCGGACTGAACACCAATCGCCATGTCCCTGCTGGACACGAGAGAAAAATTGCTGAAAAATATCAAAACAGTGAACTCAAACGCAGGAGAACCAAAAGTTCATCATCTTGATGGACTCTGTGTCAGGTAATGTTGTAGAACTACGAAAGATCTAGAAAATGTGGTGAAAATTAAGCAATTTTAGTGCGAACAATGTTGCGCATAAACATGTCTGTTCGTGTCTTTTTTTGTGCCTCTGCGCTGTTGTTGTTCTTGTCCAACTGCCATTTTAAGACGGAACAAAGAACCGTGTGCATTGCATTGGAGTTTTTCACATTATGGATCAACAGCATTTCTACCCAATAGCAAATCTAACTGTTGTTCATGATGACCTTAAAATGTATATTATAGTTGATTTATGTATTTTATCTCCCTTCTATACAGATCTCAAACCTAGTTGAAGATTGAACTGGAACATGGTCCAAATATGTATTTTTGCCTTTCCTGACCCTTCTGACCCAGTGAACAGAGTTGACTGTGACTGGCCTGCCAGGAAACATACCTTGGCAGTTAGTTTCGAGTGCACTCCTTTTCCACATGTTGCACCCCTGTAACTGGACCTAAAAGGTCTCCAGTTACAGCAGTGTGCAAGAATACATGGTTTTAAATGGTTGAAGACCTCTCTAGGACTATTATGCTGATATCATACTGTTTGGTTTAAAGTGTAAAAAGTACTGTGTTGTGAATAAAGAGATGACGATTTAAAAGAGGTTTGAAGTTGACCCTCATTTATCTGATCTAAATACCTCTATGAAATACGTATTGCCTATTTTACCCATATTTTCTGTTCTTTTAGCAAAAAAAGTAGTGTGTGGTTCCAGTAGAAGTAATTAACTACTGAAAATGCTACCACAATTTGAATTTAGTTCAACTAGGCATACCACAAAGCTACTGCAAAATATAATTAAATTACTAGTTGAACTATACTGAATAAAAATATAAAGGAAACTATTTCAACGATTTCACTGAGTTACAGTTCATATAAGGAAATCAGTCAATTTAAATAAATTAGGCCCTATGTGGCTGGTGTGGATACACGGTGGTCTGCGGTTGTGAGGCCGGTTGGATGTACAGCCAAATGTTCTTCTTACTGTAGAGAAATTAACATTAAATTCTCTGGCAACAGCTCTGGTGGACATTCCTGCAGTCAGCATGCCAATTCCACGCTCCATCAAAACTTGAGACATCTGTGGCATTGTGTTGTGCGACAAAACTGCACATTTTAGAGTGGCCTTTGTCTCCAGCACAAGGTACACCTGTGTAATTATCATGCTGTTTAATCAGCCTCTTGATATGCCACACCTGTCAGGTGGATGGATTATCTTGGCAGGGATGTAAAGAAATTTGTGCACAAAATTTGAGAAAAATAAGCTTTTTGTGCATATGGAACATTTCTTGGATCTTTTATTTCAGCTCATGAAACATGGGACTGACACTTTACATGTTGCGTTTATATTTTTTTGCTCAGTGTACATGTACTGTAGTTCCCTACTCCCCATCACTGACAAATTTGGTATGAATCCCAAATGTAAGACAGTCACCTCGCTCTCCATCTCCTTTCTTAGCCTCTTCACTTTCTCTATCCGTCTTTCCACTACTTTCTCATTCATTTTTACCATTTATCATCTTCATCAGTAAGACTTTTTTTCCTCTCTTAAATTGTGCTTTCTTCCCCTTCTACATTTGGAGGCACTGGCAGCGCAACTATCCTTGTGGCAGTTAGCCTAGCGGTTAAGAACTTTGTGCCATTAACTGCAAAATTAGCTGGTTGAAATCCCTGAGCCAGCAAGGTGGAAAAATCTGCCGGTTCTGCCTATGAGTAAGGCAGTTAAATGTGGAAGACATATACCAAGTCAAGGTCCTAAAGGCTTCTCAACAGCTTCTAGCCATAATACTCCTGAACAGCTAATCAAATGTCTACCCAGACTATTTGCATTGTTCCCCCGCTCTCTTTTACACTGCTGCTACTCTGTTTATTATCTATGCATATTCATATCTACATGCACATATTACCTCAATTACTCGACTAACCTGTGCCCCTGCACATTGACTCTGTACCGGTACCCCGTACCCCTTGTATATAGCCTCGCTACTGTTGTTGAACTGCTGCTCTTTAATCATACATTTATTTTTATTACTTATCTATTTTTTACGTAACACTTATTTTTCTTAAAAGGAATTGTTGGTTAAGGGCTTGTGAGAAATAAAATGTGATTTGATTTGATTCAATTGAAAGCATTCACCTGAGACTACAGTAGGTATCCCCTTTACTCACGCTGGCCTGTAGGTGTTCCCTAAAGTATTGTTCCCTAAAGTATTGTTCCCTAAAGTATTGTTCCTAGGGCGAGTGGGCCGTACTTTCACCCCTGATTACGTTACGGTGGGTTTTCCTTTTTACCAACATGTGTCTGTTTTGCTAGCTAGCTAGTTAGCAGTCGACGCGTTAGAATTTTGTTCCCTGTTCATTTTATTTAAAATATTATAATCAAAATGCAGATCTGCAATGTGTGCAGTGGAGAGACACCCAAATACCGATGTCCGGCCTGTAGAATCAGATAGTGAGTATAATTTATTCTTGTTTGTACTTTTGCTGCATATTTTTCTTTTTTTAAAACAGCTAGCTACTAAAGCGACATAATTTAGCTAACTATCGCTACTAAAGCGACATAATTTAGCTAGCTATCGCTACTAAAGCGACATAATTTAGCTAGCTATCGCTACTAAAGCGACATAATTTAGCTAGCTACCGTTACTAAAACTACAAGATTTAGCTAGCTACCGTAACTAAAGCTACATAATTTAGTTAGCTAACGTAACTAAAGCTACAGAATTTAGCTAGCTAGCTAACGTTGCTAAAGCTACACAATTTAGCTAGCTAGCTACCGTTACTAAAACTACAGGATTTAGCTAGCTAACTAGCCAGCGTAACTAAAGCTACATAATTTAGCTAGCTATCGCTACTAAAGCGACATAATTTAGCTAGCTACCGTTACTAAAACTACAAGATTTAGCTAGCTAACGTTACTAAAGCTACAGAATTTAGCTAGCTAACGTTACTAAAGCTACAGCATTTAGCTAGCTACAAAACATGCATTATGATTTGTCTGTCATGTTCTGTTACATTTTTTTTTTTGTCCTTTGTTTTTCAGCTGCTCTCTCAGTTGTTACAAGACCCACAAGGCCAATGGTAAGAACGTTGGTTGTTTTTCCATTATAGTAGTATCTAAAGTCTTGGAAGTGACTATCATTCATACATAACTTTACACATGCCTATACAGTAAATAGCAATAGCTGATAACATACGTTATCGCACTTGTTTGTGACATGAGTCTACCATCATGTTTCCTTTTCCCAGATACCTGCCAGCCCCTAAAACAGTCAGTGCCTCCTGTTCAAGACCCTAATGGATCATACAGCAATGGTAGGACATGATGGTCAATGTTATACCTAGAACCTTCTCATCAATTCCCAGGAATGTACTTGCGTTTGGTGAGATGTTCATAAGTTGAACATTGCAGACAGAAATATGCTTTATTCATTGGGACCCATTTCCTATCAGGCAGCACATTTATGTATCACATTTGAGTTTGAAGGTCTGTATAAAATACAGCAGTTTGATTATACACTCTGATTTTGTCTGTTTCAGCAGAGGATCCCTGGACCGTTGAAGATCTCCTTGACGATGACCATACAGATAAAGTACCACTTCAGAGGCTACGACGATTAGGTACTAAACGCCTTTGATATTTCAGTTTGCACTCTGAACTTTTAAACCCCTTTTAACTTACTGGGTATATAACTGTCACTTGGCTGCCATAGTTTCCACTAATACATTATTCATGGATGAAATGTTGTTCTGACATCTTTGCTGTAATATTTGTTTATGCTTCTCTACAGGCAAGTCGGAGGAGCTGAGAGAGCTGCTCCGAAACCCCCATCTCCGTCAGCTGATGAGCTCTTTGGACGCGGCAGACAGCAAAGCAGACGCCATTAAGACCGCAATGCAAGAGCCTCTGTTTGTTGAGCTATCAGATCAATGCTTGCAGATTGTTGAGAAAAACTATTAAAATGTATTTGCAGACAGAGCTGAGCAGAATACACACTGAGTCCATAATTCATGTTCACTTTGACAAAAACAATGAAATCCTCAGTTTCTTTCTGTGTAAATAAACAAAACTGTATACCAATTTGTTGAATATTTATTTTAGCTTGTCTTTGCAATACTGTAGCTCCAACTAGCTAAGTCAGATCTTTATATAACTGTACCAAGAACCCCTTTTAAACACCAAGTAGCTAGCTATGTTTCATAACACATTTGATCTGGGTATGGCTTTGAATGCCCTTAAAACAAACAACATTGTTTAGTCAGTTCAAAATAAACATAATTCAAGATGGGTTACAAAATATCAGTTACTATAGTAGCAGATTGGGACAAGGCAAAAGGTAACTACTGTAGTGGCAAAGTAGCAAAATACAGGTCAAAGTATACAATCCTTTTCAGGCAAATAAACATATGGCATTAAGCAATGTGGCACATCAATGGTTCCTTTCAAATAAATACAGCAAAACGTTAGTGTTTCTGTCATGCTGTTTGGTTTAACACTGAAGCGATCAGCAGCAAACTGGTTGACATTGATTATAAAGCTTGTTCAAAGACATACTATTCCCTTGTGTGCAAAACACTGTAGTGTACATCTTCTAATAATGATCTCATAATGAAGCTTGTGCCATAAAAATAGACTGGATTTGGTGTAAATGCCCAGCTTTCCCTTGATCTGTAGTTGACTTTGCTAAAATTACACTTAGATTTGGTCTGTGAGCTCAAGTGTATGGAATACAGATTTAAAAAAAAAAAAACAGAATGTGGTTTAAACAACATGTATCCCTGATGAAAATAACAATTTCCCTCTGAATACAGGCCTGTCAATAACTTAAATGCAGCAATATCTAAAATTAAACATTACAAAGGAGTACAAATATCCCAAAGGAACTGCTTCCCATAAATAAAAATGCCAAGTTCACCCGCAGTACATTCTTGAGTTGAATGCCACAGATTTTGAGAAAGGCACCCAAGTGGTCATAAATCCTGAGACTTTCAACAATGATCAAATATTTCCAATATGGCAGCTAAAGCACTACAAAACAATTTCTCCTGGTCCATTTATCTCCATCTACAGTACTTATCAAAAGGTGCGGTTATATGATTGAGGCAGCTCACTTAAAAGTGCTGGATATAAATTATGAACATAGAATGGATCCCACTCAGGTGCTCTCTAGCAGTATCTGGTTTAAACCTGTCACTCCATCACGCTTGTGGTCTGGATGCAGATCAGCGTAGAGCAGTGGAGATCGCTGGTAGTGGAGCTTAGTAGACCCCTAATGAAGTGGGAAAGGACCACAAACAACATTCACAATGGATTTGTACAGAAATTCAACAATACAGTATCACATGTGAATGCAGGTGGGAATTGTCTGGTTGAGGGGGTAGACCTGGGTCAAATACGTATTGAAAAATAATATGTATATTTGAGGTGTGCTCGACTTCACTTGCCTCAAGTATTGCAAATATTTGTCTGAAGGGGAGAGGTCTTACCCTGGGCTGAGCCCTGATGGAGGCAACCCCCTGCTTGAATTGGTTGGTCTCCACCTTATACTCCCCGCTCCTGAAGCAGTGTCCGTTGAGGCAGGCCATGACAGACATCATCTTCTGGAAGCCAGTAGCAGTCATGGACACAGTGATGGTGGGGGCTGAGGCCAGAGCCAAGCCCATGGGCCAGCCTCGCACCATGACTGGCTCCTGGATGCTGGAGAGCTGCACCGAGCCCCTGGCCCGGAGGATGGGGTCCAACTCTGGTGGCATAGCCTCCTCCTGAAGATCCTCTGCGTCATCCAGCTCTGCCTCAGCCAGGGCGTCCATCAGCGCCTGCAACACGAGGACAAAGTCTGTACAGTCACAACTCCTGTACTTGCTTTTCCTTCTTGCATGTCTGACAAGGACCATCACCACGAAAAAAAAAAAGAGACTTTTCTTTGTTTTTAATGGGTGTACGGTGTATTTCCTTTGAATGAAGCAACCGTTAGTATTTTAACATTTCAAATGAATTCATTCCTGTAGGAAAGGAGAAATTCCTACATAGAAGAAACCGACCACTTTGAGTTAAACACTGTCCTAGAATTCAGACAGCGAGGATGGGAGCCACTGAATTCAAGAAAATCCATGCGTGCCTCCTATTTTAATTTACCATTTGTTTAACCAGGAACGATCCTTGAGGTTAAAAACAAGGGTGACCTAGCGAGAAGCCAGCAGGACTTCTACTCACCCTCCATTTCCTCCATGACCTCTGGAGGACTATGGCTGCCCTGTGCCACCTCCGGACCGCTCTCCTGACAAGCCATGACCGCACCACTGCAGGAGGAAGGAGAAGCGATCAGATAATGATACAGCCACAGAATTAAAAAGAGCACTATTACATCGTATCTCTATAGATCCGTCACAGACAACCGTACATTCTATACATGCACTATTTTGTCTTAACAGCTGTGTCAAGTGCTGTCATCTGTATAAAAAGGTACACTTTATCTGGATTAAATCATCGAGATCTGATCACCAAAGGTATATCTAGATATTAACATCAATGTGACTCAGAGGAAACATATGGTCAAGGTGTTGTTCAGGTGAGCTTAAGTTGTTCTATTTCTTCATAAGGATTTAAGTACAGTAACCCGTAGTCATCTGAACAGAGTCGCAGGCTCTACCATCTGGTGCCTCTTGTCCCCCTAGACAGGGACACAACCAGTTCAAGACGGGCCCCCTAGACAGAAACAGCCAGGCCAAGATGGGCCCCCTAGACAGGGACACAGCCAGTTCAAGACGGGCCCCCTAGACAGAAACAGCCAGGCCAAGATGGGGCCCCCTAGACAGGGCCACAGCCAGGTAGAGCCAGACCAAGACAAGTTACTGTACATACAGCAGTGAAGCTGTGTGCCATGCAATGATCTCCATTTGCATAACAGACGTGATGGCAGACCCAGTTGGAGCGAGGCCATTGTTACGGAGCACTATACTGTGACCTCTCCCTCTCTCACAGACTGCTAGGGATTTAGGTCTTGACCTTACCTGCTTGGATGAGGGTGACGGCCCGTCTCATGGCGTGACGTCTGCGTTGTTTGTACCTGTGCCAGCAGCACTGGATAGAGAAGGCCCTCTGGGAGCACACCCGATTCCTATGTTCCTCCAGCAGCTCCAGCTATAGATTAGATCAGTACTGAGGATTAGGCCTATCCCAGACACAGCCCACAGTACACTGCTTATAGACAGGACAACTGTCTGGAGGTCACCTACGTTGATTCATAGTCCACAAGGGGCCGAGCCATAGGGGTTAGCCCCATGAACATCCTATTAAATTCCTAATTCTATCGTCAGCCCATGGTGACAAAGAGTCCGCAGACTATCGGGTCCGCTTTGACCCATCTCACTGGGCAGACGTCAGTTCAACGTTTAGTTTTGATTTACAATTGATTTTAGCTGTCAACTAACGTGAATTCAAGAAAACATTTGAACCATCTCATTGGATTTAGACTAAAAAGACGTGTCCGAAATTCCTTTATGTTGATGGATTAGGGGCCTTAATATACGACTCACACTTACTACACTGAACAAAAATATAAAACGCAACATGTAAAGTGCTGGTCCCATGTTTCATGAGCTGAAATAAAAGATCCCAGAAATGTTCTATATGCACAAAAAAGCTTATTTCTCTCATATTTTTGTGAATAACTTTGTTCACATCCCTGTTAGTGAGTGTTTCTCATTTGCCAAGATAATCCATCCACCTGACTGGTGTGGCATATCAAGAAGATGATAAAACAGCATGATCATTACACAGGTGCACCTTGTGCTGGGGACAATAAAAGGCCGCTAAAATGTGCAGATTTGCCACACAAGACAATGCTACAGGTGTCTCAAGTTGAGGGAGCGTGTAATTGGCATGCTGACTGCAGGAATGTCCACCAGAGTGGTTGCCAGAGAATTGAATGTTAATTTCTCCACCATAAGCCGTCTCCAACTTAGTTTTAGAGAATTTGGCAGTACGTCCAACTGGCCTCACAGCCGCAGACCACGTGTAACCACGCCAGCCTAGGACCTCCACATCTGGCTTCTTCACCTGTGGGATCGTCTGAGACCAGCCACCTGGACAGCTGATGAAACGGAGGAGTATTTCTGTCTAGCTGGGCCTGGCTCCCAAGTGGGTGGACCTGGCTCCCAAGGGGAAGGCCTATGCCCTCGCAGGCCCACCCACAGCTGCATCCCTACCCAGTCATGTGAAATCCATAGATTAGGGCCTAATGAATTTATGGATTTCATCATATGAACTGTAACTCAGTTAAATCGTTCATTTTATATTTTTGTTCAGTATACATAATTGGACTTCAAGAGTATTAAATCTCATTGATTTGATAAATCACAGAAGTAAATTCAACCAACTATGATGCTGAAGACCAATACAACACTGACCATGGAATTAGTCAGGAACACTTTGGTCCTGCCGCAGTGCACCAACGAGCTGCGGGCCTCGTTGTCGATATGGCGTGAGGGGTCGAGAGAGTGACTTAACACCACCCTGAGAATATCAGCCACAGCCAAACCAAGAGCGCCCTTGTTGTCCACCTCCAATCCTGTGAGAGTGAGTGAGTGAGTGAGTGAGTGAGTGAGTGGTTAGAGACATAAACAGACTGACATCTATATGAAGGACTGCATACAGACACACACAGCAGAGTCCCAACACATTTTACATGTCAATCCAAAACACCATAGTCTGCATGTCCCAAAACACTAACCAGATTTCTAACCACAGCTGATAAATTTAATTCAAGGTAGCACTTAAAAAATGGTTGCTTCAAGGTTAAAGTGAATGTTGTTGACCCATTTGGTTTCAACTGCCAAACCACACAATGAATGCCCTTTGTGTTTAAACACTTGATGGCATGCCTGTAAACCATGATATGAGGTAAAACTATGTAGATGTTGAGAGCATACCACGGTATTTAGGTTCTAGAGCTATAAAGTGTCACCCCATAACAATGGACAATTAGCATAACACATATTTCCGTTCTGGAATACAACCAAATAGGGTCAACTTGACAGCGAGACAGACCATTCATTTTGACAGCAAGTCAGAGCCGGTGGAGAACGTCAGAGAAAGAAATAGCACAGCATGCAATGAAGAAATTGCTTAAGCATGCGTTTTACCTGAGAGATTATAAAATAGTTGGAAACATATTTTAGAAAAGTCAACTCTAAGGAGCTCCAGAGTAGGAGGGGAGAGTACAGGATCAACTCTAAGGACAGGAGAGCTAGCAGAGAGAAAAGAGCCATCAGCAAGAGAGAACAAAGATAGCAGAACCCCCTGCTGTATTCATTCTGATAAAACTATTGACCATGCATTACTTTTACATTTTAGTCATTTAGCAGACGCTCTTATCCAGAGCGACTTACAGTAGTGAATGCATACATTTCATACATTTTTGTTTCTGTGCTGGCCCCCCGTGGGAATCGAACCCACAACCCTGGCGTTGCAAACACCATGCTCTACCAACTGAGCTACAGGGAAGTTAATTAACTACGCAAGTCAGTTAACAACCAATTCTTATTTACATTGACGGCCTAGGAACAGTAGGTTAACTGCCTTGTTCAGGGACAGAACGATAGATTTTTCCCTTGTCAGCTCGGGGATTTGATCTAGCAACCTTTCAGTTACTGGCCCAATGCTCTAACCACTAGGCTACCTGTCTCTAAACCCATGCATATGACCAAAGAGTTCACTATTCAACGGTTTGTTTTCTTTGGAGTTAGTGTCTTCAGAAAGTATTCATACCCCTTGACTTATTCCATATTTTGTTGCATTACAGCCCGAATTCAAAAATGATGAAATATACTGTAGCTTTTCACACCTGGGTTGTGCAACATTTGCCCATTATTCTATTCAAAATTCTTCAGGGTATGTCCAATTGGTTGTTGATAATTGCTAGACAACCATTTTCTGGTCTTGCCATAGATTTTCAAGCAGATTTAAGTCAAAACTATAATAATTTCGGCCACTCAGGACAGTCTTCTTGGTAAGCAACTCCAGTGTAGATTTGGCCTTGTGTTTTAGGTTATTGTCCTGCTGAAAGGTGAATTAATCTCCCAGTGTCTGGTTGAAAGCAGACTCAACCAGGTTCTCTTTTAAGATTTTTCCTGTGCTTAGCTCCATTCTGTTTCTTTTTCATCCTGAAAACCGCCACAATCATTAACGATTACAAGCATACCCATAACATGATGCAGCCACCACTATACTTGAAATATGGAGAGTGGTAGTCCGTAATGTGTTGTGTTGGATTTGACAAACATAACACTTTGTATTCAGGACAAAAAGTGAATTGCTTTGTCACATTTTTTTCAGTATTACTTTAGTTCCTTGTTGCAAACAGGATGCATGTTTTATAATATGTTTCCATTCTGTACAGGCTTCCTTCTTTTCACTCTGTCAATTAGATTAGTATTGTCATTTAGATTAGTATTGAGAAGTAACCACAATGTTGTTTATCCATCCTCAGTTCTCCTATCACATCGATTAAAAAAATAAATAAAAGTTTAAAGTCACCATTGGCATAACGCCACCAAACACTATTACAGTACATGTCTCCTGATGTCAGACTTACCTTTCTCACCAGCTCCTTGAGAAAACAACGTCAAGTTGGAAATCAGTCCATAACGTTGTGTGAAACTCGTATAAGGAATTCTGCACAGAGAAACAAAAACAAAGTGAGATGGAAAGCGGCAGTCTAAATCAAGAGGAGATTTTGTTCAGTATAACCCGTGTCTATCTGGGTCAGTGGTACTGATGACAGTGCCTCTTGTGTAGTTGTGCAGAGGTTCAAGCCCAGTTCAGGAAAGGGATCTGCTCTCTATAGTATTGCAAAAAAATCCGGAAAACCAGGTTGGAAGATCCCTGGAATTAGGAGGGAATAAGCAAGAAATCCAGAATCCTCCAACCAGGATTTCTGGAAAACCTGGGAAAGATACTTGAAATTTGACACCCTTAACTCTGTTCAATACACCATCCCCCTCTGATCTTACCTTATTGGAAAGCCTGCTGCACTGATGTGTATGGTCTCTACAATCCCACAGGCCTCCAGTTGCATAATGACCTAACAATGAAGTCATAAAATATAGCTTTATAAGAGAGAGTTGTAGAACATATTAAATTAAAAAAATATGATTTGCCTAGTGAACAATATCTGAGTTATCAATTTCACATTTCCTTTTCCAGTTATCAAATGTCATGATTGTGTTCCAAGAAGATAAAAAACATCTACTGAACAAAGACGTGATGATGATGATTCATGCGTTTTCATGGTTTGTTACCACGTCAAAGCAGTCTCTTTCTCCTACCTCCTCCTTTTTGAAGGTGAGAGGCCTGCAGTCTGTGTTGGGTTTGATGCAGCGGGTGTAGTGAGGAGTGGTGCTGTGTAGAATCTTCATTAGGCTCTCCAGAGAGTTCTATAGGGAGACAATACCATTCATAAAATATGGAACAAGAGAACTCTGAGGAATTCCAGAACAAGTGAATACCACAAAAAGAGATCGACAATACAACAAAAGGATTCCTAACATCTAGAATGTTTACCTCACCTTGAACTTAGAGACCACAGTGACCACTTGTTTGAGTCCCCTGGTGCCTTGACCCACTGGGTCTCTGTCAGCAAACAGCTGGTGAAGCAGAGGGTTCTCAGACTTCTTTAGCAGGTAGATAAGTTCTGGGGGCACTGGGTCCTATAGAAGGGAGAAAGGTGCTTTTAGAGTCTTCTCATAAAATTAAAGTCTTGCGATGTCCTTTTGGCTATGAAGTACAGTGCATTCAGAAAGTATTCACACCCCTTCACTTACTCCACATGTAAATTGGATTTCAGTTTTTTATTTTTAATACATTTGCAAAAAAAAAACAAATTCAACATTTTTTGTTTTGTCATTAGGGGGTACTGTTTGTAGATTGATGAGACTTAAACATATATTTTTTTTTAAATGTAATCCATTTTAGAATAAGGTTGTAACTTAACAAAATGTGGAAAAAGTTAAGGGGTCTGAATACTTTCCAAATGCACTGTATGTATGGTGTTAATTAAGTCTCCTCATGAAATTAAGTCTTGCAATGTCTTCTGGTTATGAAGTATGTGGGACTAGCATCTTCCACAGACTTCCATACAGTAGTGTCTGAATGGACCAAACATGTCAGTTATCCATTATAGAATCAGCACAGGTGGGTCTTGTAAATAAAAAAAAGTGTTTTTTTGCTATCAACTATAAAATGATTAGCAGCACCTTCCACAGCATTGTTCCAGCGTACCTTGTTCTTCTCCATCATGCCTTCTATCTGGTAGGAGACTTTGCCAGCATAGTGAGCCACAGTGAAGTGGGGCTGCTTGCTGAACTTGTCCCAGCTCATACTGCCGTTGTCAGACAGCTCTTTCTCCAGACGAACCCTGAACTGCTTGGCGTCGGAAGCTCGGTTGAGAAGGCATTCCTGAATGGATGGATGGGTTAACAGACAGAGACGTGTGAATAACAGAAACAACCAAAGACCTTGATATATTGTTTCTGTACAAAAATCACTTTATAAAAAATAAAAATAAGGTAGCTCTAATGCAGTATTCTAGAGCGGTGGATCCCAACTCCGGTCCTCCAGTACCACCAACAGTACATATTTTTGTTGTGACCCCGGACAAACACAACTGATTCTACTTGTCAACTAATCATCAAACCCATGTTGAATCAAGTGGAATCGGGTGTTTCTGTCCGGGGCTGTTGGGGATACTGGAGGAGCGGAGTTGGGATCCACTAACGTACACACCTCATTGAGGAGAGAGAACACTCCAGTGGGGATGCCCTCTATCAGATCCAGACAACCCTGGTTGTCCTGGTATTTAACAAACGACCACTCCAACCCTTCTGAGACGTACTCCTCCTAAGGGTGAGAGACAACACTGTTGAGCCCTAGATAACTAAGACAACACTAGATAACTAAGACAACACTCGATAACTAAGACAACACTCGATAACTAAGACAACACTCGATAACTAAGACAACACTAGATAACTAAGACAACACTAGATAACTAAGACAACACTCGATAACTAAGACAACACTAGATAACTAAGACAACACTAGATAACTAAGACAACACTAGATAGATAAGACAACACTAGATAGATAAGACAACACTAGATAAGACAACACTAGATAAGACAACACTAGATAAGACAACACTAGATAACTAAAAACAACACTTTCCTATGCTCCAAAGTGTTACACACCCTCTGGCTCATTCAGAATTGGAGCATCCAGTTCTGTCACGGTCTAGTTCTACACAGGTTAACACTGAGACCGGAGGCTAGAGCCGTACAGCCCCCAAACAACTCTGGACCTCGAAGCCAGTCTCACTGCTTTTTTTCCCCCCTCTTCTTCCATTGTTCAATTAATAAATCAGGGTAGAACAGAAAAGCAGTAGGCTCCGGACTTCGTAGGGTAAGAGTTGAATACCCCTGATGTAGAGGGTAAACTAGAAAAACACAGTTCACGATTTCAACTTGGAAAATGTTAATTTAGCGTAACAACTACCTGTTGGGCTTTGGAAAATGTTAATTTAGCGTAACAACTACCTGTTGGGCTTTGAGATAGTGGGCTACAAAGTGCTGCTGCAGTTTCTCGTTGGCGTAGTTGATGCATAGCTGTTCCAGGTTGTTGAACTGAAAGCACTCAAAACCATAAACATCCAGCAGACCTGGAGGGGGGAGACAGAGAGACAGAGAGAGAGAGACAGACAGACGAGAGACAGAGAAAGAGAGAAACGTAATAAATTCTATTTAGCAGACGTTTTATCAAACCCACTTAACCAGAGAGTGACAAGCAAACAAAGGATTAATGTTTAATTATTAATATGGGAGAGATTACGTATTAGAAATCGACTTATTTACCTATGAAATTGCACCAGGTAGAGTTGTCTGCACATATGCTGTCGTTGATGAATGTAACCAACCATTCAAATAATCTGTTTGGAAAAATAAATAAAAATAACATTCAGTACACATTAAAATGGCTGATTCCTTTGTAGTTACAGTACACATTAAAATGGCTGATTCCTTTGTAGTTACAGTACACATTAAAATGGCTGATTCCTTTGTAGTTACAGTACACATTAAAATGGCTGATTCCTTTGTAGTTACAGTACACATTAAAATGGCTGATTCCTTTGTAGTTACAGTACACATTAAAATGGGTGTGATATTTTCAGAATGAAGTTGATGAGGGAGAGGACAGGTAAGTCTTTCATCACAACAGACAAGAGCTGGACCTCAGCCCAAACGCATGCGTCTAATAAATATTCACTCTCAGAATCTACTTTAGGGAAAAAAATGTAAAGTATTCAAATTCACAACCTGGTTCAGATCTGAATATTTATGTCAGATTTTTACTTAGGAGTGATTATAAAGAGGTTCTGAAGGAAATATGTCCTCTCTGTTGGTCAGACTCACTGTGCATAGATGACCTTTGCGAGGCAGTCCCTCCTGACACTGCAGTCTGCCAGGGAGCAGGGCTTGAAGAGAGCACTCTGCTTCCCTGCCCTCAGGGTCCGTACCCTGAGGCATGTCTGCAGTTCCTCCACTGGGACACACAGCAACGATGCACAATGCTGCATAAAGTCTATAGGGTAAGACAGGAGGGCTCATGTAAAAACGGTCTTCAAATAGGATTGATTAATTGATTGTTGAGACCACGTTGGAGCTGAACTGATGTCTAAAAAGGTATGAGAACGGAGTCAGACAAAAGTTTAAATCGAACTGAAGTCTTAAAAACGCCAGAACGGAAAGTTAATCTAGTGTAACATCAGATGAAATACCTTTGGATTTCTCCTCGAGGTCACAGGGTTGTGATTCATCCATGGCAGAACAGAAAGTCACGTTCCCCAACTGAAGAAGACCTGCTAGTATCTGTTAAGACAACAGGAAGTTGTGGTAGAAATATATTTATGAGTGATTATGTGGAGACAGTACAGAATCTACTTTTGGAATAATTTAGGTGATTTAGTTTATATCATTCTACCCTAAATATATGTCCCTGCTTCTCTGCATTGATGCCCAGGTGTAGCATAGCCTCTACAGTCTCATCAAAACAATCCTCTGCAAAACAACAAGACAAAGAGAAGAAGAAGAGCAAAATCAGAAACTGGGAACATTGACCTGAATAGAAATACATGGTACCTTTACATTCAATACATGCAACCGATTAGAAGCTATTGTTTTCAATCCCGGAGGATGAGGACACAACAAACGTACCTTCCAATGTCTTTTCAGCATTTGGAAGCCAGTCAAAACGTTGGTCATGTGACATCTTCCACTCCCTCCTCTGCTCATCGCTGCCTCCCGTCATCATCTGAATAGAATGTCAATATATATATATCTATCTATCTATCTATCTATCACACAATTAATGTATTGACATGTACAGAGGCCAGGCACACACACAAGATATTACTTAACTTACAAACATTAACATTAACTTAGAATTCATCTTTATAGTCAAGAGTTTGTCTTTAACTTGCCTGGTAGAATATGTGAAAGTTTCTCTCATTAGCTGGTTGTCCAGCTACCCTGGTCTTCTCCAGTAGGTATGTTTGCACTGATGCCCCCACCAGCAGCTGAGACCTGGACAGATGACAAAGACATTTGATTGAACGAGGCGCTGGTTGTGTCGTCAGCACAAAACAACCTTTTCAGTTAGATTTACTGTGATGTTCTCATACCTCGTTAACTTATCTATTAGGTGTCTGCAGTGATAGCACACTAGTCCGCTCCCAGATCTGTTGGTGCCATCTTGTCAACTATTACGGTCATAGTCATCAATGACCACTTGGCTAAAGAGAACTGATCTAGAACCAGATAGACAAGCAGACATACCGGTTGAGCTGGAGCTGGATGTACTTCCCAAAACGACTGCTGTTGCTGTTTCGTAAGGTGCAGGCGTTGCCTGTATAAATAAGGGTCCAGTAAATAAACAAAAAGCATGGAATGAGCACATATAGCAACAACAATCATCATCATGTCAACTGGACACATCAAAGACCACATTGATTAGCTAGATCCAGGCACCTTTATTCCAATAATGGCTAAGTTGTTGATGATTTCGTTTAAAAAGAAATTGTTTTAGAAAGTTGATATTCGAAAGTAAAAATGGTTTCCAGTCTCACCAAAAGCCTCCATGATGGGGTTGGAGTCCAGTACCCTCTTCTCTATCCTCTCCACGGTGTCCTGACTCTTCAGCAGAGAGGAACACGCTGCTACCGTAGCATAGTACTTCATAAGGCAACGAGAGGTCCATGTCTGGTCAAGAACAAAGACACAGTAATTTGAAATAATTCAGGGTACTTTAAAAAACACATGTTAAACTTCCATTATTGACACGTCATAATAGTGTAATAAAAGGACTGTAGATATTTTATATCCACCATTATTGATTAAGTTTACCTTTCCTGCTCCGCTCTCTCCGCTGACCACCAGAGACTGGTTCACGGGTTCCACCTGGCCTTGTACGTTCCTGTAGGCCTCCTCCGCCACTATGAAGATGTGGGGTTTGGACTCCTGGACAGAAAAAGAAATAAATATCAGAGACAGTTGTAAGAATTCATGAAATGTGACTCCTTTCCGTCAGCATTGACCCTTCCCTCTGTTTTTAAATTATTAAAACATTAAATTTACCCAACAAACTTTGTTTCATGTGTTACACTAACTTGGCACTAAAATGATAGATAAGATAGATAAGATAGATAAGATAGATAAGATAGATAGAACATGCTATAAACCAAAAGGCCATGATAATACCAGTGATAAACAGGCTAATGGTTGTACAGTACCTGTGGCTGTGGAGCACAATGGTACTCCTTCATCACATCCAAGGAGTAGAGGTCAGGGACTGGCTGGAAAGGGTTGAGGGCCACCAGGGTACAGCCAGCATGGGTGTAGAAAACCTTCGCCCTGTACCTGGCTTGTAGGCATTTCAGCACTAACCACAGAAAAACACAGGGATTTACACAGGGAACACACACACACAGGGAACACACACACACACAGGGAACACACACACACACAGGGAACACACACTACAGGGAACACACACTACAGGGAACACACACACAGGGAACACACACACAGGGAACACACACAGGGATTAACAAGAAAACAGAAAGTCTAAACGAGTAGCTATAATAACATGTTCAAAAAGGAACCATCGTTTAAAGTCCCGAGGGAATTTCAGTTCCAGTTCCAAAGCAAAACAAGCTTGACTGCTGGTGAGTCATGTCTGGCTCTCTCCAACACAGAGGTAGCCATGGCTTCGGGCCTACCTGTTGTTGGGGTCACGGGGTTGACTTTGGTGAGGTCATCGTAAGTGTGCAGTTGGCCCTCGTCTATGAGGAAGGCCTTGACCTCTCCCTCCAGTGAGTCATTTAGAGACTTCCTGTGAGCATGTCCAGACTTCTTCCTGACTCCTCCTATCACCTGTGGTAACCATGAGAGAGAAGACCAGGGTAAACACCAGCAGCCTGTACTATTCCACAGGAACACAGGTCTGTATCATAACAGGTTTTAGCATTAAATGAGGGCTTTGTGCTGAGATTAATATAATAAGACTTTTAAACAATTACCACTGAACATTTTACAAAAACACATTTACTTGAAGAACAGTGCAGATGCTAAATTTGGAAACAGAATGAAGGCACAAACGTGTTATTGTAAAATGTTCAGTGGTAATTGTTAAGAGTAGTACTTGTGCATAGTTGTATGATTCATTTAACTTTTAAATGATTGTTTTTTGTTTTACATACAACATACATTTTAGAGTGAAAATACTGAGTCTCAGCATGACTCTGTTACTGCATACACAATTCAAAAATAGATTTATGTTCCAATTAAAAGTTTAGAGCACAAAAAAACAGGCTGGCCTACGGGACAAAACAGACCGGCCTACGGGACAAAACAGACCGGCCTACGGGACAAAACAGACTGGCCTACGGGACAAAACAGACCGGCCTACGGGACAAAACAGACCGGCCTACGGGACAAAACAGACCGGCCTACGGGACAAAACAGACCGGCCTACGGGACAAAACAGACCGGCCTACGGGACAAAACAGACTGGCCTACGGGACAAAACAGACCGGCCTACGGGACAAAACGACAAAACAGACCGGCCTACGGGACAAAACGACAAAACAGACCGGCCTACGGGACAAAACAGACCGGCCTACGGGACAAAACGACAAAACAGACCGGCCTACGGGACAAAACAGACTGGCCTACGGGACAAAACGACAAAACAGACCGGCCTACGGGACAAAACGACAAAACAGACCGGCCTACGGGACAAAACGACAAAACAGACTGGCCTACGGGACAAAACAGACCGGCCTACGGGACAAAGACTAACTGCACCACAGCTTCTGTCATGAAACTACAAAAACAGTTGTAGGTTAAGTCTATTTACATTCAACAAATAAACATTTATTCTCCAGCTACCTTGCTTATCCTAAGTGTCTAGTTAGTGTGTTCTCTAGACATCTTTATTGGATTGGTTAAATCCTACCAAATGCTTGAAATGGCGCTCAGTTAAATATAGCTCTTTAGTCTGGCAACAGATTCATGAAATATGTGCATTTTGCCTACAACGTGTGCAGAGGCTTATTTTGTTTTTAAATGTACATACCATCAGCATTGTCGTGATACAATCATTTTACCTTATCATAACAAAACAATCATGATCTATTTACGTTTTTATTTGTCATGTGAAACTTCAAATCAAATTTTTTTTTTAAAAGCTATGTTACTCATGAAATGTTCGTTGAGCACTAGATAGGATAAAAGCACGAGGCTATAATGGGGTGCATTTTTTCTGCTCCATTGTCAATGTTTAAATGTTTGTATTCAATTGATTGTAACAAGTGATGATTGCATGCCACCAATTGAAAACTGTCAGTAAAAGGTTGAAAATAACAGTCTTGGAGATCTTTCAAAAGGATGAATGAAGCCAACTCTAGATTACCGAATTTTATAAATGATATGAAACTGTGAGGAGAGCATACATGAGCTACACAGGTGTGGCAACAGCTAGGCAAAATGTTACTGTTCTAGACCAGAGTTTCCCAAACTATGTCCGGCCCCCAGGTGCACGTTTTTGGTTTTTGTCCTAACACTACACAGCTGATTCAAATTTTTTATTAATTTTTTATTTCACCTTTATTTAACCAGGTAGGCTAGTTGAGAACAAGTTATAATTGACAACTGCGACCTGGCCAAGATAAAGCAAAGCAGTTCGACACATACAACAACACAGAGTTACACATGGAATAAACAAACATACAGTCAATAATACAGTAGAAAAATAAGTCTATATACAATGTGAGCAAATGAGGTGAGATAAGGGAGGTAAAGGCAATAAATAGGCCATGGTGGCAAAGTAAATACAATATAGCAATTAAAACATTGGAATGGTAGATTTGACAGTAGATGAGTGTGCAAAGTAGAAATACTGGGGTGCAAAGGAGCAAAATAAATCAATAAATACATACAGTAGTAGTAAATAAATAATCAAAGCTTGGTGATGAGTTGGTTATTTGAATCAACTGCTGGGAGAGAAAAAAACAAAACGTGCCCCAGGACCAAGTTTGGGAGACCTGGTGTAGACAATATTTATCTACTTAACGCTACACAAGCTCCTTTACTCAGAACAATAATAAGATATAGCCGACATTAGTTAATAATACATTCAGACGTCGATTCATTGAGAGATTTGGAATTCATTAAAAACACTTTAAATACAACTAACTACCAAAGTGCTCAAAAGGCCCAGTGTTGTCGCCTACCTTTCCCCCATGTCCATTTCCTATGCGCTGACTCTCCCCAGAATTCATGGATTTGGAAGTTGTCCCGCCGCCTCTTGCAAAGTAGTAGAAAAAGCGATGCTGTTGTCAAGGAGTTTTTTTTCTCCTTCTTGACACCAGGCAAAAGTGAATCAGACTTTTATATAGTTTAGACGTGTAGGATCCATAGTCTGACTATTCCGCCGCCATTTGACATGGGATGTGAAACTTTCCCTCTATCATAAAATTCCACAGTGAAGGACAGACTTAACCCAGCTCGTTCAGCACACACCGCCTGTTGCGACAGGAGCGGAGTACGCACACTCTCCGTGACATAGAACACAGAAACTCTTAACGCAGCTCGTTCCGCACACACCGGCTGTTGAGTCATGAGTACGCACACTCTCCGTGACATAGAACACAGAAACTCTTAACGCAGCTCGTTCCGCACACACCGGCTGTTGAGTCATGAGTACGCACACTCTCCGTGATATAGAACACAGAAACGCCCATCTGCAGAACGCGGAAATAACAATTCACCAGGTTGTGGTAGATTTTTATTTAAATACGTTCATCGAGGATGTGGACTACATTTTTCTCTCCGATTAATCTAGGATGATTCATCTATTATAAAACGTATATTTGTTTTGAACCAGGCTAGCTACCGAAGTTAAAGTGCGGTAGGTGGAAAAATAATCAAGTCTGTATGATGTATTGTATGATGTTAGTGCCAAATGCTGGCTAGCCAGACTCATTGTCTCAGTGAGGCGTAAATGATTTTCAATCTTGTAATCACATTTTGTAATGAAATAATGAGTTGGTTGGCATACAAGTAAACTTATATTTGCTTGTACTTCATAATAATAAATATATATATATATATATATATATATATACTGCTTAGCTATCTCGTTATGCAAAAGTCTCAACTGAATCCTGAGTAGGCTGCCGGCACTGCATCTCAGTGCTAGATGCGTCACTACAGACCCTGGTTCGATCCCGGGCTATCACAACCGGCCGTGATCGGGAGTCTCACAGGGCAGCGCACACTTAGCCCAGCGTCGTCCGGGTTAGGGGAGGGTTTGGCCGGTGTAGGCGTCATTGTTAGATAATAACTTGTTCTTAACTGACTTGCCTAGTTAGATAAAGGTTCAAAAAAATATATACAAAAATCTTTGCTATGTTCAGCTCTGACTTCACCTCATTGAAGTTGAAATTAAAACATTCATGGTGCTTTCAAGACAATTGGGAACTCAGAAAAAACGAGGTCAAATCATGACGTCAGGGATCTTCAGGTTGGAAAGTCTGAGTTCTAGAAAGATGCCTTAGAATTCCGAGTTGGAAGACCATTCAAAAGATTCCGAGTTCCCAGATGTCTTAAACGCTCTAAAGTTTGAGAGTTCCGAGGTCCCAGTTGATTTGAATGCGGCATCAAAGGTAGATTCAGCGATTCAGCGGGTGCACAAAGTAAACAGCTTGTCGGGTCAATTTCCACAACAACTTCATTTCGAACTTGCAACTTGTTTTATTCTACTATTCTAGAGTGTGGAAGCATAAGGCTAAACTTCTGTTGAAGTTAGAAACAGCTGTTTTGATCCCATACCTACCAAGCTTAAGCGTAAAAGGTAAATCCATTTGAATCATATTAAAAGATAGAGGATGCATTTTTTGTAAGTGCCATTATAACTTCTGTGACAGCATGGGCAGAGCTATTGAGGCTATCTCCATTTTGAAGTAGTCCATTTTTCTTTTTTTACAATTGTCTGATCCCTCCTGATGACCTGGTTGGACACGACTCCCAACAGGGTCACCAGGAGGGATCAGCCATTGAAGTTGGAAGTCTGACCCAGTTGACTACATTAAAATAATGGAAGCCCTCTTCTTCTTGTTCCTTGAGGTTTAATGGCGGTTGGCATCCAATAAATGTTGCATTACCGCCATCTGCTAGACTCAAGTATAACTCCCTTATACTTTGCTTGAAAAAATAAAATAAAACCAATACCCTACCATCTAATACTACATTCACACACAAAAAAAATACCCTACTCCACTATTTAAATCTATTTAGTTCTACTTCAGGCCAACAACCTGAAAGGATGGGACACCACCACTTAACACACCCTGTAACTCTGATGTCAAGTCTCACACACCCAAATACCTCTCTGCAGCTGCCACCACAACCTCTATTTTTTGCGACTTACATTCCATCCCTGCAGTACAGTTGATAACCATTGCTATAAATGCCAAAAATCCAATCTTACTGAAACATATATCACTTGATGGTTTATCCCTCTGTTCTGGTACAGATCTACTAGTCACACCACTTCTCTCAGGATCCCTCCACCATTGACCCATCTTCCTCTACTTTCTTCACTGCCTCAGAATATGACAACTTCTGCACTACTCTAACCCTGGAAACCTCAATCTGCCTCTCTCACAGGGACATTTCTAATCTCCAGCCCCATGGGAACCCCATCAATTAAGACACACCTACTCATTCTAGGGTATTTTTATTTATTTATTTGTAGAATAATAGTGACGACATCAAAACTATGAAATAGCACATATGGAATCATGTAGTAACCAAAAACGTGTTAAACAAATCAAAATATATTTTATATTTGAGATTCTTCAAAGTAGTCACCCTTTGCCTTGATTATTAAATTATTTATTTATTAAACCTTTATTTAACCAGGAAAGGCTCATTGAGATTTAAAATCTCTTTTTCAAGAGCGTCCTGGCCAAGATAGGCAGCACCAAGTCATTATAAAAATTACAGAAAAACAACATGAAAAACTACAAGTCATCTAGTAAAAACCATAGAATTCACAAGAGTATGACAGCTTTGACAGCTTTGCACACTCTTGGAATTGATATTTTTATTGAATTGACAGTTTTACTTCTAAATACTACCACGAAGATGATTGCCGGTCCACCCACCATCAAATGGTCATATCTATTCTATTATCTATATTTCTATGGTTTCAATAGGTTTCCTATGGAGGATTGAGAGTTTAATTTAAAACAACAGATATTCATGTCAACATTCTCTGATGTGTGGACCTCCAACCATCTTTGTGGTACCATTTTGAAAAAGGTATTCTCACCCTGTATTCAAGAGCATGTGTCTCAACCGATGGCGGGCACAACACGCCTCTTGGATGACGTAAAATAGGGTAAACAAGGAACAAGATAATATAAAATGAAAAAAATCTGCGTTTATGCGTTTTAGATAATTGACGTTAAAGAAAAATTAATACCTGAAACATTTTTTTTCTCCAGACATTATACAATTGTTTGAAAACCCTGTTTGTAAGCTTTTAAATAATATTTAAACCATTTATCTTTTCAAGTCATGAAGACATGGATGTGTCATTGTATATTGGGGTATGCAAAAACGGGTTAACTTTGAGTACCTGAATGTTTTGTCATTCAGGTCTAAAAAGCCACTTTCTGACCACTTCTACAATGGGCAATTATGTATGGAAGGTTTTGTTCAAATCAAAAAGTGGTGCTGTCAAAAAGAGATTGAATTCAAATGGATTTTACCCCTGAAGAAAACCCATCCGCATGCTCAGATACTGTGTGAGAGCGAAGTCTTGAATCTCGCTCACTGCAATATCTGCAGTGCTTCTAGAGGCAATGTTATTTTGCTGAGTTTAACTTTTAAGGGGTTAGGGTAATGGTAATGGTTAGGGTAATGGTAGGGGTTAGGGTAATGGTTAGGGTAATGGTAGGGGTTAGGGTAATGGTAGGGGTTAGGGTAATGGTTAGGGTAATGGTAGGGGTTAGGGTAATGGTAGGGGTTAGGGTAATGGTAGGGGTTAGGGTAATGGTTAGGGTAATGGTAGGGGTTAGGGTAATGGTTAGGGTAATGGTAGGGGTTAGAGTAATGGTTAGAGTAATGGTTAGGGTAATGGTAGGGGTTAGGGTAATGGTTAGGGTAATGGTAGGGGTTAGGGTAATGGTAGGGGTTAGGGTAATGGTTAGGGTAATGGTAGGGGTTAGGGTAATGGTTAGGGTAATGGTAGGGGTTAGGGTAATGGTTAGGGTAATGGTTAGGGTAATGGTAGGGGTTAGGGTAATGGTTAGGGTAATGGTTAGGGTAATGGTAGGGGTTAGGGTAATGGTTAGGGTAATGGTTAGGGTAATGGTTAGGGTAATGGTAGGGGTTAGGGTAATGGTTAGGGTAATGGTAGGGGTTAGGGTAATGGTTAGGGTAATGGTAGGGGTTAGGGAAATGGTAGGGGTTAGGGTAATGGTTAGGGTAATGGTAGGGGTTAGGGTAATGGTAGAGGTTAGGGTAATGGTTAGGGTAATGGTAGGGGTTAGGGTAATGGTAGGGGTTAGGGTAATGGTAGGGGTTAGGGTAATGGTAGGGGTTAGGGTAATGGTTAGGGTAATGGTAGGAATGTCCTTATATCCTGATGGCTACTGTCCAATACTTTATGAGGTGTTGGAATTATGATTTTCTTTTCCTCCTTTGTAGGAAATGTCAAGTCAGAAGGAATTGAAGGAGGCGTTCGTCAGCAATCTGAATGGGACCAGCCTTGGGGAAGTTGCCCTGGGCTCCTTTCTGGCCCCACTGTGCCTGATCAGCAGAGGACTGTTTCTGATTCTATACCATCTGGGAAGGGGGGCGCTCCCCCTCCCCTGGATCGCCCACCTCGTCCTGGACTTCTCCATGATCATACTACCCCTGGTCTTATCATGCACCGTTCTGAGTGACATCCTTCACCTAGTCATCCTGGGCCTGATGGTTGTGTCTGGGGCTGTGCTATGCTATATCTACCGTACCAAAAGGCCAACCAGGCCCAGGGAAACTTCTAAGGACACTGTTGCCAAGAGCTTCTTCCAGAGCCATGTTCAGTGCGACCAGGTCCCCTTTGTGACTATCTTTCGAGTCCTGGTCAATGTGAAAACGGCCATTAGCATTCTAGCTGTCGACTTCAGCGTGTTCCCAAGACGCTATGCCAAAACAGAAACCTACGGAACAGGGGTTATGGACTTTGGTGTTGGAGCCTATGTCCTCGCCAACGCCCTCGTCTGCCCAGAGGCACGGAGGAAGGAAGTCTCAGGATCCAAGTTAAGCCAAGTGGTTAAACAGCTCGTGTCTGTCTGGCCCCTGGTCATTCTAGGCTTGGCCAGGCTGGTGAGTGTCAAAATGTCTGGTTACCACGAGCACGTGTCAGAGTATGGTGTGCACTGGAATTTCTTCTTCACCCTAGCCATAGTCAGAGTAGTGGCCTCTGTGCTCTTGGCCCTGTTCCCTGTCAACAGGTCATGGCTACTGGCCCTTCTGATTGGAGGACTTTACCAAGTGACCCTGGAGATGTCTGGACTGAAGTATTCCATCATCCACAACAATGACAGGACGGGAGGCTTTCTGCAAGCTAACATGGAGGGGGTTTCATCTGTTGTGGGCTACATAGCCATCTATATGGCAGGGGTCCAGATTGGACTGTATGTAATGCGACCAAGGACACAGGTCAAAGAGTGGATCAGAGTGATTTGGAATCTCTTATTGGGAAGTGCTGTGCTGTATACTGCCCTGATCCTATGTCAGGCCTCTGTTGAGCCAGTGTCTCGGAGGATGGCCAATCTACCATTCTGCCTCTGGACTATTGCCCAGTCAATGTTTTTCTTATCCTGTTTAGCAACTGCTGATGTTATTTTGTTTTTTATGAAAACGGTATCAGGTTGCGTATTGGTGTCGTCTTCCTGGTATCCTTGTAGAAAGGAAGCTTCTGTATCTGAGGAGAAAATGGAGAAGAAAGTTGAGGGACTTTGTCTCATTCAAGCTGTGAACCGTAATCAATTGTTGTTTTTCATGCTTGCCAATTTACTAACTGGAATCACAAATGTGTTAGTAGATACATTCAACAGTAGTGATTACATTTCTGTGTGTGTTTTGCTGTCATACATGTTCATAAATAGTTTTGCGATATACATTTTACATCTCATGAAAATCACAGTAAAATTCTGGTAAGCACAGCGCCGTTCTCTTTACAATGCCTGCCTGTTCTTCTTATTTTAAATAAGTCATAAAGACTTATTCCAATAAACTGTAGTGTTTCGTTTTGTTACATTGTTTTTCATATTATAGTTGATGTTAAAGGTCCTGAACAGTCATTCTGATTCCCATGTAAAATAACCTTTTGAGTAACTAAAATATCACCCGTAATTTTTTATTTTTAGAAATGCTCAAATTTTTTGAATGACTAACTACCAGGAAGTTAGAAAAGACAGGCTGAGTGGGCAGGGATCTTATATTCATGAGCTCGCCTTGAGAGACAGCTCTTTGAAACGCCTATGTCAAGCAGCGTGGACGCAGTGAGCAGTGTTGCAATAAAATCATCTCAAGCTAATTTGGTGATACACTTAACAACTCAAACATCAGTAACCACGTTTTTTATGTGGGTAAAGTCATAGCGTATTAAAAGAAAATCATGACAGCTGTGATGAAACCTGGTAGTTTGAGCACAATTTTTGTAAATGCCGACAGAATTAGTTCGTTCGACATGGTGGGATCTGTTTGTGTCTGTAAAATTAATTATGTGAAAAATGGTGGTGGAAATGCCTTTATGAGCAAAAATATCGAAGTAAACTTGGAGTCACTCGATGATATGTTGTGTGGTCCGCCCACTATGACTCTGGGAAACCGTGCAGTTTATTAGGCTACAGATGAAATAAGTTATGATGAACTTCACAGGGTGGTGAATGTGCACGGTGATGAGCTTATGCACAAAATAAATATTTGGATCTACTTAATTACATTTTGGACAGTAGTTACACCTAATGGAAACAGGTTATTTTTACTTGAAATTATTATTACAGATTTACTTAATTTACTTGTGTTGTTAAAACACTATTGAATTGAGAAATAATAAATGTGTCAGATTGACCAAATGTATTTAAGTATTCGTGTTTCTAACACGACTGGGTCAGAAAGCGTGCAGTTTATTAGGCTACAGATGAAATAAATTATGAGGAACTTCACAGGGTGGTGAATGTGCACGTTGATGGACTTGATGCTCCTTTCCAATAAATATCGAGAGTCTTATTCTGATGACATGATGATCGATGCTTGGCTGCCATTTAACAAATAAAAGTTATCTTACTCTTTTGTAAGAGTAAAATAATCTCATCATGTAGGCTATACCCACACTGTATCTGCCAGCTGTTGGCTAGAGCGCACGTGCCAAGACCAGAGTGGGCACAATCGCTAATTTAACACAAAATGTTTTGTAACAAAACCTTCAGAAAAGTTGAAAATGTGATGGAAACCCATTTAGTGTGTATTTTTTATTTGGTACATGGGAATTGAACAGCAAAAGTCATTTTTATGTGCACTACGTCATCACGCACAGCCAAGTCAATTTGATGGAAAATACATCTCTAGTGGGGAAATGCACATATTGTTTTTTATGCAGATTTTAGAATATTAGCATGAAAATCCAGACAGATGAAGACCTAGCTAGCCAGTAACTAGCTAACACCAGTATCTTCGCCATAGACAAATAGTATTAACCACGCCCCTCGGAAAACACGCCTTCTCCGATGTTGGTTACAAGGCGGGTCCTTATTTAAGAGAATATCATGTTACCATTGGTGTATTAAAATGAGAATTAGGGTGATGTCAACCTATCCCCTTAATAATCCCGCCTCCTGGATCCAAGCGTTTGATATGAGGAGGGGACCAGTGACTTTATGATCAAACTTTATCAATGTAGAAGCAACAGAAATTTTTCATAATTTGCTCATCAATACTTTGATCTGGTTTCATCCAAATATCATCACATTTCATGAAAAACATGATTTTGACTGTTCATGACCTTTAAAGCAAAAATTGCCATTGTAAATATTATGCAAATATGTTGTACAAATATGATCTCTTGATAATAAACTGCTTTCAAATGTTTCGTTTTTTTAATTCACATTTAATGTTACTTTGATTAAATATATTATCATAGAGCCAGCCAGGAGAAAAAATTGTTTAGGTCCACCAGGAATAACATTTCCCCTCTTTGTCGACCCCTAGCGCTCGATTTTGAAAAATAATTTCCAGCAGGGTTAGTGCTATTAAGAATCCTTGGGACGGCCATAACACCCATTGAAGTCGACATTTCAAATGGTTAAGGAAGGATTTCCCAACCTCGGGAGTCGAATGGGGTGCACGTTTTGGTTTTTGCCTTAGAACTACACAGCTGATTCAAATAATCAACTAATCATCAAGCTTTGATAATGTGAATCAGCTGTGTAGCTAGAAACCAAAACGTGCACCGAGATTGGGAAACGCTGGGTTAAGGTTAGGCAAGGGTTGCGGTAAGCCATTTCGCAACACTCGCATTAACATCTGCTAACCATGCGTATTTGACCAACACAATTTGATTTCATTTGAAGAGCACTCTGCCACAGATATAACAATGACACAGATATTCCACCAGATGTATAAATGTGAAGCATCCGCTTGGCGTTTCCACTCACTACCTAATATGGTAGTGAGAGGAAGTCCAGTGGACGGCAATGGGAGAAGATTGAACGAGATGGATTTTGGCCGATATTCTGCTCATTTTCTCATCGATGAAACATTTGATCTCAATACAGTTCTCTGTTCCCAAAACTATATGTTACGAACAGATTGGACAGCGTTTTTTTTTTTTTTGACTTTACCCTTTGCTAAAGCACTTTAAAAAATGCAGTTGTTTAGAAGAGTGCAAAGGCGAATTGAGTTTCTGCACATGCGCACTTTACAGAGTAGGCGTTGTCTAACAGAAATATGCAAATGATTAATAGAACGCACCAATAGGATCTCGCTAAGATCATACTTAGCTTTGCCCATTTTCTTGCTAGTTCTGCCCACTATAACTCTTTGTTTTCATTTATAGACGACGGGCTGTGGTCTTATCTAGGTTTAGTTATAAAAAATCTTTGGTCTCTCGTTGCCATACCTCCAAAATCACGAGGTTAAGGTTTGGTTAGGGACGTCCCGATAATCCCAGATTGCACAAACTCTGCCCGGAAGTTATTATTTTTTTGTTCGTACGTCTTGAGGGCGAAGGTTACCGCCGGCATATACACCTCTGTCGCACTTGTTTGTTTGTTTTTTTGTAATTAAAAATACAACTTTTAAAATCGGGTAAGTAATATACGATGATTGCTTGTGTTTACAAAATTATGTCATTATAAGTTCGGAAAGGAGTGTCCGTTTTATTTTAAGAACATGGACAGGATTTGTTAACTTACTCTGTCTGAGGCGAGAGCTAACCAGTTATCTTGTGGCGTTCTGACGATTCAATTTGATTACAATTTCCTCAGACCCTGAAACGTAGCTGCTACATAGCTAACTTAACATAATGTTTACCACAACTAGTTACTAGTAAATATGAACAAAGCCAAAATGGCGTAATCTAACACATCATGACTGGGAGTTTTTGTATTTTCTTAAAAGATTTTTGCACCTCAGTTTCAAAAACCAACTGAAGTTCTCTCAAAACTAGCGAGCTAACTTTGCTACTGTAAGCAACCATGCTAGCTAGCCAGCGTTTATTAGCATCCACTTAACTAGCGTAGCCAGCAAGTTAGCCATGATAAATATGCCAGAGACTTGGTACAATTGGTCAACCACATAAGCGTTTTATTAGGAATACTCGAGAAATTGTTGCCGTCACCATATTTGCATATCATTTAACTAGTTAGTTAAGGATACATTGCAATGTCACCTTCCAATTTTATAATTCGTTAACTTTTGATATTACGCAATGACAAGGCATAGAAGTTGAAATGACCCGCGGTGTAAACGTTAGCCCTAGCTATTGGTGAAACTGCGACTGTTGGATTTGCTCAATCTGTCCCCACTGTGAACAGGCAGTATTGCTACCACCACGACAGGAGCTGGAAGACATGGCGCGCCTGGTTGCGGTTTGCAGGGACGGGGAAGAGGACTTCCCTTTCCTCGCAAGACAGATTCCCTTGTACATCGATGACACTCTCACGGTAAACATTTGTACCGTCTAGCACAAGGTGCTGTAGTTGTTTTGAAAGGTTTTTGCAATCAGGTACTCTTCTGAAAGAAGCTAGCTATGTCGACCAGGAAACTCGGGTCAAATGCTTTAACGTTAGTTGGGAGCGAGATGACTAATGTAACTAGGCCTCTCCGACAACTAGCGTTAGCAAGCTAACTTAGCTAACCCGATTCTCCAACCGGCTTTCCAGTCAGCAATGTTTGCTAGCTATTTTGGCATAACGAGCTATCTCGATCTGTCATGAATTTGCAATGATTCCCTGATGTACGTTATGCAATGTATTTTGGATTTACGTTCTTGAGCTGTTAGGCCAGCCTAACTGACCAGCTAAACGGCAAACTGTTACTTGTATGCGGTTGCTAGGTAGCTTGTTAGCTGGGTGGGTGGGTGGCTAACCTACATTTTTATCATTTGAGCAGCTGTAGCGTATTGGATACTGAGCCTGGACATATGTTGGCTATGCAGGAACTGTATGGACAGGTTAATGTTGAAATGGCATTAATTTAGTGGATAGCTTTACTTCCTCTACTTAGCCTGTGTACCAGTCACGTTGTGGGATACTTGTGCTAATGACACTTTCACTATCAATATATGCCCCTCTTTTTATTACAGATGGTGATGGAGTTTACTGACAGTGTCATGAACCTTGACACTCACCAAATCAACAGCTCTCAGATGAAGCAGTTTGTTGAGGTGAGTGAGTGAGTGCTGTGACAGAAGATTTGGGTTTACCTTTCAAACATGGCTTGATAATATTTACCCGTAAGACTGTTGGTCATACTTTGCTCACGGATTATGCCTTGTTATTTCTTCAACACTTAACTATTACACTATTACTAAGTCAAGTGTTGTCTCGTGTGCCTGCCTGCCTGCTTCTGCCCCCCCCCTCAGCATCACAACATGCTGAAGCAGCAGGACCTGAACATCGCCATGATGGTAACTTCCAGGGAGGTGTTCAGCGCTCTGTCCCAGCTGGTGCCATGTGTGGGCTGCAGGCGGAGTGTGGAGCGCCTCTTCTCCCAGCTGGTGGAGTCCGGGAACCCGGCACTGGAGCCCCTCACTGTGAAACCCACCGGTGTGCTGTCTGTCACCAAGACCTGCATGGCTGACGCAAAGACGCTCTACACCCTCTTTTACGTCCACGGGTGAGTGAGACGACACGTGTCACAAGACTAATAGGCCTGTTACCTTCATACTTACTTGGCCTGTCAGACTGCTTCACTAGAAGCCTACCTTTTATTGACCTGTCACAAGACCGACTCTTGCTGTGGCCTGTCTTTTATCTGTACTTTATTGGCCAATTTACCTAAGAAACAATCTTTCTAAACTGTGCCCTCGATTGACAGCAGAGATATTGCATACAATTTCTTACGGCCCTGTAAGAATCGGCTATATTTGTGTGTGTGTGTGTGTGTGTGGGGGGGGGTTTGTTTCATTACCTACATATGCTAAAATCTGACCACTATGTTTTTATGGTAAACTATTAGTATAAGTAATGTGCTAGACAAAAAAATAAACGTGTTTATTTTTTATTTTTTTTATTTTGTAGGTCAAAGTTGAATGACATGATCAATGCCATTCCAAAAAGCAAAAAGAATAAACGCTGCCAGTTGCACTCCTTAGAAACACACAAACCTAAGCCTTTGGGGTGAGTCACATTTAACACCGCTATTTATCATCTCTTAAACTGCTTGTATTGAACTTGATGTCATGTATGATACCATTTTTGAAAAAACAAGTTGCAAAACCTGTTCTCTCAGACCTTGTAAATTTAAATGTTGGCTGAATGTCCACATTTGTCATACCAGGGCCAAACTAGGCTATTTGAAACTGCAGTAAGTCATTTGTGATGTGCAGTATTGTAGTGTCTTTAAGATATCTCTGAATCTTTAGAGGAGAAGGGAGTGTAGACAAAAGGCTAGGTTTAGAGAAAGACAAAGATGGAGGAGCCAAGACAGACAGCAGATGTAGCTTCGTTTTTCACTTTGGATCCCTTCAGGCCCCCAGCAGGTAGGAAGCAAAGCAAACACAGCTTGTTCGTTCAGAGCATTTCTATGTGACATTTCTGGATGCTAGTTAGTTAGCGTCAGTCTGAAGTAGTTTACTCCATTGTCTGGATCATGTCATACATTATGTTGTGCACATGTACATCTGTGAAGCTCTACATTTTTTTTTTTACGGTAAAATACTTTTGAGTTAACGAACATTTTAATCTGGATTTATCCAGTGAATACTTGCCAATGTTAAGTTGGCATGCCTGTCCTTTTCATAACCTCTATTGTGAAGCTGACTTGATAGGTTTATTTATTGAAATAATATGCTGATTTGAGTCGTGCATGATGTTAACAATGGGGGGGTTTGCTGCTGACAGGGGAAGCTGGATGGATGTGTGGGAGCTCATGTCTCAGGAGTGCAGGGACGAAGTCGTCCTGATCGACAGCACCTGTCTCCTGGAAACCCTGGAAACATACTTGCGTAAGCACAGGTAAGTCACGGTAATCGTTTTTAAGTAATATAGGTCATGTTTACATCCAATGGGCTTTATTTTTTGCATTTAGACTGCTTGGAAATTGTACTAGTGTTTTAATCTTCCCTTCTCTTCCTTTCAGGTTCTGTACTGACTGCAAGAACAAAGTACTGAGAGCATACAACATCCTTGTAGGGGAGCTAGACTGCACTAAAGAGAAGGGCTACTGCGCTGCCTTGTACGAGGGACTCCGCTGCTGTCCCCAAGAGCACCACGTCCACGTCTGCTGTGAGACTGACTTCATGGCACATCTCCTGGGCCGAGCCGAGCCTGAGTTCTCCGGAGGTTACGAGTATGTAGACTGCTGCTTTTTCCTTTGTTCTATAATATATGTTCTATACACATGCAGTAACCTTCAGTACTGGACAAATAAATTGTCATCCTTAAACTTAAATAATTCCTTATTTCTTCTAAAATTTGTTGAAAGTGAAAGAAAAACAGTTTGGTCTCCACATATTATTGTATTTTCAACATTACAGAACCAATCTTATTATTGTTCAGTTTACAGTTTTATTTTAGAAAATTTCCTGGACCAAATGATTACCCCCCCACAGCTAGTACTTGATTGCACAGCCTTTAACTGCTCTATTTCTTCAGTGTTTGAGGGGTGACCCCACATACTGCTGTTGTCAGCACTTGCCATAGGTTTGGATGGGATTCAGCCACTCCACAGGGATGGAAACTAAGTCACCTTTCGGCGAAATTCGCCGTTTTGAATCTAAAATAGGTGACCTATGCGATTCGTGTAGATCCGATGAGAAAAGTGTGGGAGGGGTTTGGATCACTACTGGCTGTAAGCGAATGAGTGATGCAGGTTTGGCGCAACACTGTCTGCTGTATCCCTTTACATTACATTTACATTTTAATCATTTTAGCAGACGCTCTTATCCAGAGCGACTTACAGTAGTGAATGCATACATTTCATATTTATTTATTTATTTTTTGTACTGGTCCCCCGTGGGAATCGAACCCACAACCCTGGCGTTGCAAACACCATGCTCTACCAACTGAGCCACACGGGACTAGGTATCCAAGGCTCAGCCAGTCGTTCACATAACAGAATGTAGCGCAGCACCTCGACTGAAGAAACAACCAGCTTACTAGTTACAGCGTCAGCTAGCGCTGTGGGAAGGAGGCAGCTTGCCGTTTTACAGCAGCGCGTCGCCTAAACGATGAGGTAACGTTAGGTGAGAAGCTATAACTTTACTTCATGAGCTTGTAACCGAAAAACAACTGACATTTGTAAAGTTTTTTTTTTTTTTTGAGGTGAGGGAGAAAGTGTGTTGTTGGAACAAGTATTAGCATTGTTAAGTATCTTGCTAACGTTTAGCTGGATCGTATTCTCCGTTAGCAAGTCAGAGTGGTGTTGAGCAACGTTAGCCAATTTAAAATCAATTATTTGAGCCGTTATGGTGTGACAATTAGCAAGCTAATTTAGTGAGACGGCTAACGTTACAACATCAGATGAGGTAACATTAATAACCTAACCAATTCGTTTAATAGTATTAACTGGTATACGAGTCCTTGCCGTTGTTGTGCCGAAAAATCCCCCATTTGCCAGAATTTTGCTGCGACTTGCTTGCTAGTTGAGATTTTTGCTCTTCACTCCGTTGTCATTTTAGCCTACATTTCACTGATCTTAATAGCAGAAAGCATTTTTCTCTGCGGTTTTCGGTTTGGCTAAAGCCCTGGACGGCTGCCCATGTCGCCCAAACCCCAAATCCGTCCTGATTTTTTTTTATTACATTTTAGTCATTTAGCAGACGCTCTTATCCAGAGCGACTTACAGTAGTGAATGCATACATTTTCTCTTTTCTTCTCCGTACTGGTCCCCCGTGGGAATCGAACCCACAACCCTGGCGTTGCAAACACCATGCTCTACCAAATGGATCTCTTTTTCCAAAATTCGTCATCTCTCCCATGTCTTATTCGACGAATAATTTAGAAAATATAAGTATAATTCAGCCATAGTTGTTCTGAAATGTTTATTGCTTGCCAAAGTTTTACTCTCTTTGTTTAATATAACACACATACATTAATTATTAATTTCAGTTGCCTATCCTGACGTGAAGTTTGTTCTATAGAAAGCATTTGACTCTGATGTGTGCCACAGAAAGTATTTGACTCTAGCCACAAAATGAAGGAAATTATAAGGGGGCGCGGGGATTCTGGCAGTTCCTCAAGTTATAACACGTTAGTTGCTTACTGGACCCTGGCAATCTGTGTGAAATTAGTTATTAATAACTAGCTAACGAACTAACCACTATCTGTTAACTAGTGTTTTCCCTCAACAGTATGTGGTTAACTTTCAGAATGAGAGAATTAGGTGAAAATGAGGTGTTGCTTGTTAAACAATTGGATTCAGGGATCAAGTGTAGCTGGGCCTGGTTTAACCTGGATGTCTCTATAGAGGTGAAAGGAACAACACACACTTTCCCTATTTCTCACGTTTTCAAAACAGTGGATAAAAAGGGGTATGCCAGGTATACTCTCTGCCTGAAAGAGATCAATGATGCCTACAAAGGGTCTCATGCTCTGCTGGCACCTTGTAGAACAGATGTCCCCAGGCAGAAAGTGTATAATGTGCAGTGTAGCCCAAAGATGTTTTGTTGTGTTGAACTTGACAGTGAGGGGGGGGTATTATACTTTTTTAAATTTGTTTTATTTTACTCAGTGAATGTTTTTGCAGACATGTAGCCTTGTGCACTTGATCGATGTCTACTATAGTGGCCACTATAATAGAGCAAAAACAGAATGCCTGTTTCATTATAGTTCTACTTTTTTATATATATATATATATATATATATATATATATATATATATATATATATATATATAAAACTTTTTTAATTAATTTTTTTATCCCAAGTGCAATATTTAGATGTTTGTGTGGTCATAAGCATTCTATAAAGGCTGTCATGGTTAACTGTTTTGGACGGAATTACAATTTGAGCAGCAGCAGCTGAAAAATGAGCTCCTACAAATATTGAAATTTACATGGTTTTTAGAGTGAAGTACATCGGAAAAAATCAAAAGAAAACTGCAAGACTGAATAGGAGAAAAAACAAGCAACAAACAAAGATAGGCTTTTGAAAAAAGTTACTTTTTTTCATAAAATTGTAGTTGGCTAGCTGAATTGTTTACCAGTTGCTAAGCAGTTGCTAGGGACTCTTTTGGAAGAAGCTAGCTAGCTAGCTAACGAAGAATAACAAAGAATATCTAGTTAACAGAAGAAAAAAGAGAGAAAATCAGGACAGAAGAAAAAGGATATCTAAGTGAAACAGTTCTCTAAAGACACGAGACAATAATACAAGAAACAACACTTCTGTAGCTTGTCAACTATGTGTCTGTCTATCCCTGTTCTCTCCCCTCTGCACAGGCCATACAAACGCTTCACACCGCGTGGCCGCTGCCACTCTAACCTGGTGGTCCCAGCGCGCAACTCTTCCAATGAAGAGTCCAGATCTGAATCAGATCCAAAACCAGCGAGTGCAGATAACAGAAGTTGGTGGAAGGCATCCCTTAAACATTGAAGTAGAGGAGTTTGTTGCTGTGGGCAAAACTTCCGGTAGAAAGGTGCTGCAAGCTCATGGCTACAAGGAGTGTTTGTCTGCAGTTGTCTTG
This sequence comes from Salmo trutta, assembly GCF_901001165.1. NCBI lineage: Eukaryota > Metazoa > Chordata > Actinopteri > Salmoniformes > Salmonidae > Salmo > Salmo trutta. Next base: position 5,568,400 of record NC_042975.1, on the reverse strand, counting down.
GCCAAAGGCTGTGCGACCAAGTACTATCTCTAGGACAGTGATGTAGGCCAGTCACTTAACCTCAAGGTCTAGTCCCTAGTGTCCAACTCTGAATCCTTTATACTTATTTATACAGAAGTCCCTTGGTAGTTCTGAAAGTAGCTGTTTTTTTTAAGCAACATTTCATTACACTAGCCAGGTTTCGATCCAACCTTTTTATGAAAGTAAAGTACTTTGGATAAAAGAAATGTCACGACGGGCCGGCTTCAAAGGGCACATTTTGTCGGTGAACTTTCCAAATGTTGACCAACCAAAATCTTCTCGACAAGGTGGGATCTTTTTTGTGTAACGTTTATGTGAGAAATGGCTGTGGAAACGCCTTTTTATGTCAAAATATTGATATAACCATATCGAAGTAAACTTGGAGTCACGCGATATGTTGTGTGGTCCACCCATTATGACTTGGGAAGGCGTGCAGTTTATTAGGCTACAGATGAAATAAATTATGAGGAACTTCACAGGGTGGTGAATGTGCACGGTGATGGACTTGATGCTCCTTTCCAATAAATATCGAGAGTCTTATTCTGATGACATGATGATCGATGCTTGGCTGCTGTTTAACAAATAAAAGTTATTTTACTCTTTTGTCCATGATAATCTCATCATGTAGGCTATACCCACACTGTATCTGCCAGCTGTTGGCTAGAGTACACGTGCCAAGACCAGAGAGGGCACAATCGCTATATAACTCAAGTTTGTGACAACCAAAACTAGAGTAGAAAATTAGATGGAGTTATTTTTGTGTTCACTACGTCATCAAGCACAGCCTTTTATCTGCAACAAGTGAATTTTATGGAAACTGGTCTCTGGTGGGAAAATTCGTTTTATGTGAATTTTATAATAATTTTCTGTCGCTACTGTTTGAATCCCAGTCTGAGGCAAGGGTGCCAATTTTTGTCCATACGATGTCTTTTAAGTTTACAATTGTTTTTTAGAAAATAAAGTTGACAAAAATAAAATTGCTTCTGCAATGTTGAAAATCCAATAACATGGTGTGGAGGCCAAACTTTTAGTTTTTTTTTCCATTTTCATGTTCATTTCCTCATGTCTTGTAAAATAAGGAAAGTGCCAGTATATTTGACCAGCACTATAGTAGTGAAGTATGATTAACTCTCCCGTTGACCTTCTAATGTACTTAGTGAAGAACTACAACTAACTTTTTGTTTTGCTAGTTAAATGTTCTAGAATTATGACATTCTAGAATGTCATATATAGAATTAACATGCAAATTCTAACACAACTCCTGCCCCTCTCGTGTTCAGACGCAGAGAACGGCACGCCAAGACCATTGACATTGCGCAAGAAGAGGTGCTCACCTGCCTGGGCATCCACCTGTACGAGCGACTGCACAGAATCTGGCAGAAACTGAGGGCAGAGGAGCAGACCTGGCAGATGCTCTTCTGCCTCGGCATCGACGCTTTACGCAAAAGCTTTGAGGTTTGTTTGCACAATGCCTGCCAGGTGCTACCAATAACAAGCTTCTGTGACATAGACATGTTTTGTTGATGGAAGTGATGTATGGCGAGTGCTTTCCCATCTGACACAAGTCTCTGTTTACAGTGTGGTGGCATGTCAGTGTATGTATTGACTCATTTGACATACATTTTATGTTTATTTAGCCAGGACTCCTCTCTTTTTTTTATAATAACGACTTGGTAACACCCATTTCCCCAGACGGCGGTGGAGAAGGTGCAGGGCATCAGTCGCCTGGAGCAGCTGTGTGAGGAGCTGTCGGAGGAGGAGAGGGCCAAGGAGCTGAAGCAGGAGAAGAAGAGACAGAAGAAGAAGAACAGACGCAAAAACAAGTGTGGCTTCGACATGTCTGAGCAGGAGGCCGGGGGCAAGGACAAGAGCCTGGATGAGGTGACGCTTCATCGTTTTCCCCTCACACACACACACACACACACACACGAGCACTGAGGCAGCATGACAACAGGGAAATACCAGTGTCTGTTATAGGAAACTGTCCTCGCATGATATTTTTTATTTATTTTTATTTCACCTTTATTTAACCAGGTAGGCAAGTTGAGAACAGGTTCTCATTTACAATTGCGACCTGGCCAAGATAAAGCAAAGCAGTTCGACAACATACAACGACACAGAGTTACACATGGACCAGGGAGTCCTATAGGAAACTGTCCTCACGTGATATACCAGGGAGTCTGTTATAGGAAACTGTCCTCACATGCCATCAGCACACTTGTTCCACATTATCTGGTTAACCTCATTCCAGGCTAACCATGTTATTGACGGATTAATAATGCATTCTTTTTGTGATCTTGTTCACACATTGTGTTTCAGACGTTCAAAATGCCGTCAGGTTTAAATGGCAAATATAGCCATCAAATGTTGTTTAAATTCCTTAACTCTCCCTTCCCATAACACTGTCCTCCCTTTTCTATGGTCTGGCCATTTAGGGATGTTACTCTAATACTGTCCTGTCGTTTTGTTATTCCTCCCCCCCCCCCCTGCAGGGTTCATTAGAGTCTGTGGAGAGCGGTGGCTGCAAGGCCTGTGGAAGCCGAGAGGAGGAGGGTCATGTCAGCTGTGTGGAGGTTGTTGTCACCAGCAACGAGAGCACTACTTCCTGCAGCTGCCCAGATGGCACCGTGCCCATCCTGGGCTCTCCTAAAGTCAAGAAAGGTAATGCTGTCACCGCCATCCAACCATCACTCAAGACCAGACACCTGACCCTGGGTAAGATCAATCTTACCAATGACAGCCGTCCTTTCTGAAATGTATTTTATTTGATTTTTAAGGGACCATGTACAATTGAAATGTGTATCTCAAGAAGGAAATGTGATGTATTTATATGCTAGCTAGACAGCTAATTGTCATCTTCGGTCACGGTTGATGAATCGACATGCTGAGCTCTTTTTGTGTTCCAGTTTCATGTATATATTTAATGGTTTTTCCCTTTATTCAGACTGGAGGCAGAGTAGCAGTGGATTTGGGATGTGTACCCACACTGACTGTGAAGGTGTATATTGTCAACACGCTGTTGTCCGGCTTATCGTTTTTACATCTAAAATCATGGAAATTGTTGCTTTTTTTTCTTTTTTTTATATATATTTTAGTTCAGTGTAAATGCTCAATTTGTAAGCTATTCAAAATAATAGCCTAGTCTTTTACGATCAACCATTTGATTGACTGTATAGGCTTAACGGAGTTATCTCAGAAAGTTGTTTTGCGACTTTAGCATTTAATTTAAAACATAGTAATAATGAGAGAGAACAAACAATTGCAAGCGACTACTGGAATAGGAAGTTGAAACAAACCCTGAAACGTTACAGCCTTACTTGACTAAAATCGCTCCTGGCGAACCAAAACAGACTAATAGGCTATAGACCTACACATAGGCTACTGTCAATAAAAGTTTCAGTAGGCTAAACATTACTTATAAATTCATTATTTATATTATTTACGAAGTGTTTATTAATGTGCTTGAATTGCACTATGAACAGTAGGGCATAAAATCTTCAATAAGCGGGGACAAAAAATACATAAATTATGAGTTGGAAGTTGTCTCACTAATAACGTTATTTTGAAAAGCTTACAAATTGTGCCTTTACACTGAACAAAAATATAGAAATGCAACAATTTCAAAGATTTTTTTTTTTTTTTTACAGTTTGTTTCATATAAGGAAATCAGTCAATTGAAATAAATTCATTAGGCCCTATTTTATGGATGTCACATGACTGGGAATACAGATATGCATCTATCACAGATACTTTAAACAAAAAAGATCATGCTGAAACATGAGGTGATGGCGGCGGATGAATGGCACGACAACGGGCCTCAGGGATCTCCCCACAGTATCTCTGTGCATTCAAATTGCCATCGATAAAATGCAATTGTGTTCGTTGTTCGTAGCTTATGCCTGCCCATACCATAACCCCACCACCACCATGGGGAACTCTGTTCACAACGTTGACATCAGCAAACCGCTCGCCCGTAAGACAAATAGGTCTATTATCCAGGCTATGCCTTTTGCCTATCGAACTGCAAATCCAAAACGTACAATCAGATAAAACAAATGATTATTTATAACCATTCTTTGTGACCCTATTTTAATTATTACCAAAAATAACAAATGAACATTGGCTTAGGCTAAAAAATCAATAGCCTAAGCATATTAGGATGTGCATTTTGAACTGTACACATCCTAAATATAGGCATACAAGTTAAATACAATATAGGCATACAAGTTAAATACAATATAGGCATACAAGTTAAATACAATATAGGCATACAAGTTAAATACAATATAGGCATACAAGTTACAAAATAAGTACTAAAATAACCTAAATTAGTGCAACAAAAACTGCAAATAAGTCTTAAGGTTTGACAGAATATTTTTTTCCTGTGCTCGGGGCTGTCTCTCTCTGTGCTCGGGGCTGTCTCTCTCTGTGCTCGGGGCTGTCTCTCTCTGTTTTCAAATAAGATGCTTCTAGATTTGAATATAGGCCACAATTAAAAAAAATAATAATAATAGTGCAATGAGGAACCATTTTAGGGGAAGTTGATTTACCATGTCTGGCAGGGAACGCCACAATGTTTACCTTTTCTGCCCCAGAGTAGTGAATTCAGCAGGATGATGGACTTGTAAATGTTAACAGTTTTTGTAGTCTGTCCATCCTTTTCCCTGAATCTTTTTGCATATTCTGCAAGTGATTTCGGTCAGGTCTTTGCTGCTGTTCCTGCATCTTTATTAGAATGACATTATGCACCAAATCACAGTTCTGTTATAACCAATGTGTAGTTTCTATTGTATTTTTCCTGCCATTTTGACACCTACGTGTGCAACTATATCTGGACAGGATGATTTGTCAGTCCATACATTGCCCAACCCTAGTGTGTGTGTGCGCGCACACCATGAACAAAAGTATGTGGACACCTGTTGGTTGAACATCTCATTCCAAAATCTTTGGCATTAATATGGAGTTGTCGTCCGTCCGTCCCCCTTTGCTGCTAGAACAGCCTCCTCTCTTCTGGGAAGGCTTTCCACTAGATGTTGGAACATTGCTGCTAGAACAGACTCCACTCTTCTGGGAAGGCTTTCCACTAGATGTTGGAACATTGCTGCTAGAACAGCCTCCTCTCTTCTGGGAAGGCTTTCCACTAGATGTTGGAACATTGCCGCTATAACAGCCTCCACTCTTCTGGGAAGGCTTTCCACTAGATGTTGGAACATTGCTGCTAGAACAGCCTCCTCTCTTCTGGGAAGGCTTTCCACTAGATGTTGGAACATTGCTGCTATAACAGCCTCCACTCTTCTGGGAAGGCTTTCCACTAGATGTTGGAACATTGCAAAGTTGGAAGCACATAATTGTTTAGAATTACATTGTATGCTGGGGCGTTAAGATTTCCCTTCACTGGATCTAAGGGCCCTAGCCCGAAACATGAAAAACTGCCCCAGACCATTGTTCCTCCTCCACCAAACTTTACAGTTGGCACTATGCATTCGGACAGGTAATGTTCTACTGGCATCCGCCAAACCCAGATTCGTCAGATGGACTGCCAGATGGTGAAGCGTGATTTATCACTCTGTTGCTTCCAGAGGCAGTTTGTAACTCGGTAGTGAGTGTTGCAACCAAGAACAGACACTTTTAGGTGCTTCAGCGCTAGGCGGTCCCATTCTGTGAGATTGTGTGGCGTACCACTTTGCGGCTGAGCCGTTGTTGCCCCTAGCAATTACAGTTGACCGTGGCAGCTCTAACCGGGTAGAAATTTGACGGACTGACATGTCGGGAAGGTGGCATCCTATGACGGTGCCATTTTGAAAGTCACTGAGCTCTTCAGTACGGGTCTTTCTACTGACGAAGTTTGTCTATGGAGATTGCATGGCTGTGTGCTCAATTTTTATACACCAGTCAGCAACGGGTGTGGCCGAAATGGCTGAATCCACTGAAGGGGTTTCTGCGTACTTTTGTGTGTGTGTATATATATATATATATATATATATATATATATATATATATATATACATATATACATACACACACAAGTACGCAGAAACCCCTTCAGTGGATTCAGCCATTTCGGCCACACCCGTATATGTACCAGCTAGACCAGCCTCATTGAGTTTATATTTATTTAATTGTTTGGTCATTTCTTTAGGTCTGTCGCCTCACAGTAATGGGAGTGACTGTGGTTACTCGTCTAGCATGGAAGGCAGCGAGCCTGGCTCACAGGAAGGATGTGATGTCGCCTGCACTGAGGGTATCTGCAACCACCACGAAGCAGGTTGGTCCATCTTCAGTTAATGGTCCAAATAGTACTGGCTAGTTGTGTCAAAGCTAAAACAAAATTGGGATTTGTAACGTTAAGAAAAAAAACCTATCCCGAAAAACTTTTTTTTTCTTCCCCCCCACAAATTTTAATCACACTACAGTTATTACAAAACATATTATTTTCTGTGTTAAGGCCTAACTAGAAGATAACTTTCCCCAGGCCTTTACAGCCTGTCATTTTAAATAAAACCAGAGTAGGAGGTGAATTTGCGAGGCCTGTAAGACAAGACATTACGAGATACAGATTACGAAGTCGTATGTGCTGGCTCAGTCCCCTGTGGCTCAGTTGGTAGACATTGGTGTTTGCAACGCCAGGGTTGTGGGTTCGATTCCCACAGGGGACCAGTACGGAGAAAAAAATGTATGAAATGTATGCATTCACTACTGTAAGTCGCTCTGGATAAGAGTGTCTGCTAAATGACTAAAATGTAAAAATGGCTCACCTGCTCTTTCTCTCTGATAATGATGCGTGTGTGTGTGTTCAGTCTTCGGTCTGTTGCCTGTAGAATATCCTAGCCTATTCATTGATGATAGCCTTTGCTTAACTGAAGTTATCAGATATTGCATGCCAAAACATTGCGAGATACTGCTTTCCCTCGCTATTCACATGGAATTTAATGAATTTGTCTTATGGTTTTAATGGACACCACCCCCCCCCCCACCCCCCCAAAAAAAATCCTGTAAACCTTATTTTGTTCCATCCCTAGTAGTGTTGCTGTTTGTCATTCTGTTGAAGGCTCAGAATGTGGCATACGTGCATAGAATGCTTGTCATCTCCTTGTCGTCTTGTCATCTGAAGGAGACTACTTGTGTGGTCATCAATGTGCTGAAGACAAGGAAGAGGATGGTATGGACAGCTGTGTGGAGTGCTGGGCCAGCTCTGAAGAGAACACCAAGGGCAAGAAGAAGAATAAGAGAAGAAAGAACAATGGCTTGTTATCTTACTATCAGGTGAGATGAGAATGTCCTAGGATGGGATTTAGCAGGAATTCCTGCTTTAAAAAAAAATAAAAAAATGTATATAGTATTTTCCCATTCATATAGCCTATAATTGAAATTGACCTTTCCCCTTAGCCAGATTTTTTTGATGGGTATGTTAGCCTAGTCAGAGATGTGATCTGGTCATGTCATTCATTGCTTCTCAGGCAAAACTATTAAAAAATAAACTTTTTCTTTCTCAACAGGGTCCAAATGCAGAGGTTTGTGTTGTGGAAGAGAACAGGAAAGGGCAAAACACTGCTGCGACGTCACCCGTGTGCAGAACCAAAGAGACGTGTGCCCAGTTGTGCCTCGACACCTTTTCTAGTATCGCACTGCAGTTACCGTGTGCAGAACATCGAAAGAACCTCAGCCATTATCTGGAGGATACCAGTGCCAAGAGTCTCATTGAACTACTGGTCAGTGACATTTTTTTTTCAAAAAGTTGGGAGGGTCACTTCAGTGTTGACGTCATTATTTGTACTAGTTTTGAGTTCCATATGAGTGGTAGGACGTAAAACATTTATTCAACGTGTGTGTTTTGAAAGTCCCGTGTGGCTCAGCTGGTAGAGCTTGGTGTTTGCAACGCCAGGGTTGTGGGTTCGATTCCCACGGGGGACCAGTATGGAGAGAAAAAAAGAAAAAAATGTATGCATTCACTACTGTAAGTCGCTCTGGATAAGAGCGTCTGCTAAATGACTAAAATGTAAATGTAATCAGTGCTTTTTTTTGTTGTACTAAAAACAGGATGACTCTGAAGTGACTTCAGATGAAGAGAACTGCCTCACGCAGGATGAGATCCAGTCGTTTGTGGACAACAACAAGTCCTTCTACAACAACCGTGACCAGTACCGACAGCACCTGAAAGATAAATTCACCAAGTACTGCCACGGAGGTGCAGATTGGTTTGCTGCCGCCACCACCAGCGTCAATTAATGAATTAGCTGCCGTTGCACTACTGTACTGTCATGATATCTTGTTACTGGGACAACACACATGGTGATTACCACCCCTCTGCTCACACCGCCTTTTAAAGGAGAAAGAATTCAGTAGTACATTTTAGTCTTGTTCAATGACCCCCCCCCACACACCCCCTCTTTGTTCAATGACCCCCCCCCCCCCCACACACACACCCTCTTTGGTTGAAGTACATGTGGTTCTTATTTTCCCACCTCTGTTCATCTTCTGTCACCTTATCACACCGTCCTTGTTGTTGTCGTCCGTCCCACCCTGACCAAACCCGGTTTCTTTTCTGGTCCTGTTCACCTTATCACACCGTCCTTGTTGTTGTCGTCCGTCCCACCCTGACCAAACCCGGTTTCTTTTCTGGTCCTGTTCACCTTATCACACCGTCCTTGTTGTTGTCGTCCGTCCCACCCTGACCAAACCCGGTTTCTTTTCTGGTCCTGTTCACCTTATCACACCGTCCTTGTTGTTGTCGTCCGTCCCACCCTGACCAAACCCGGTTTCTTTTCTGGTCCTGTTCACCTTATCACACCGTCCTTGTTGTTGTCGTCCGTCCCACCCTGACCAAACCCGGTTTCTTCTGGTCTCATTTTGTAGGGCTGTTGGTTTAGAGCACAGTGGGTCTGTTAATTAAGCTTGCAAGCTGTGACATTAGGGTTTAGATGTTAGTCTTGTGTTTTTTTTTTTGTGTTTTTTTGCATTTTCCGTTTTTTTTTTCTCTTGTGTCTTCCTCTGTGACGCTTCATTTTAGTGGGAAAAGTTGTACCAATAAATGTGTACAGAAATTATATAATCTGAATAGATTTTACAGTAAAACATCCATTTATAACAGGGGTTGGATGTGATGTTAAGAAGGGTGCAATGTGTAAAATTGACAAAATAAAGAATATTTATTAATATGCATTACAAAATTGTGCTGTAACTTTTTTTGCCCCCTTCTGACATGGCAACCAGGTCGTGCTATGTTCATAAAGAACCAGGAGATGGCGTGATGTGACGAGGTTACCCTCACAGATTGGGAGCTGTAATGTCAGAACACTACTATACTTTACCGTAATCGGACTAATAATTTAATACCTATAGTTAATTTTTTTTTTATAGTCTGCATTACATTTTCACACAGTTTTGCAAGAACTTAAGTTCAAACTGGCTGCTCTTGGTGGCGAAAGAATGCAACACGCATGTGAATGTGAAAGTTACATGATGACAGGGTTTACTATTTTGCTATACTGTAGCTAAGTACTCCTCTCACTAGTTAAATAGTGAGGATTACGTTTTGTCTCCTTAAAGATGCATTCAATGCTTAAACGTTGTGAATCTTTCGCCTTGTTCCAGCCATATTTGTGATCTCGAACCACCATTTTATTTGCAGCAGTATTGGATTTTGAGTTTGTTCGTCACTTTCTTTTACCCATTTTGTCTTATGAGTCTACTTTTATACATAATTATACTAGCTTCTAAAGAATAAACTATCCAGGGCCCGCTTCCCAAAAGGATCCCGAAGAATCATAGGAACCAGTGATTCTAATGCCGTAAGATTATTTTGGGAAACCGGGTCCAGGACTGACTGAGCAAGTTTTTTTTTTTTCCAGTCATCAGATGTAAAAAATGACTTCTGCATTGGAAGTGTCCAAGCGAATGCGTTATGAAATCCTATTCGAAAGGAGACTACATCAACCGTGTTATCAGACTAGCAGACTACATGATGATTATCAATATGTGCACACTAAAATCCCCATATGTATATATTTTTTTCCAATATGAAGATTACACATGTACACAGTTGAGATGTCAGACTCGTCTGTTCATACAAAACAAATACGCGTCCTGATCCAGGAAGCGACAACTGAATGATTGACATTTTGTTTTGACCAACCGAAGAGCAATATAAACACGTTTAATCCCGCCTCTAGTAGAAAATGACCAATAGTGATCCAGGAAGAACTTCCGCTGCAGGAACAGGGCATGTTCATTGTACAGGCTGTTTCTGAAAGAATACCGCCGCGGCTATTAAAGGTGAAGTCTGAAATACGTGATTTACTTCAAAGTTGTTTAATCAGTGAAAGACGACTTTTTTTGTGTGTGTGGCGATTTAGTTTGATATGTGTTAACCGGTTGGAGCCGTATTCTACGAATGATCGAAAAGTAACGGTTGTAACAAACAAAAAAATCGACATCACCGTTTTGTCGGTTGAGGAATTTGTTCGTTAGCATAGCTAGCTTTGATAGCTAGCCACCTTGTGGTCCTGTCTTGGCATTCTAGCCTGTATTGTGTTATGGATTTATTATTTTTATTTTTTTTTAGCCATAGAGAGTTTCTAGTTTGATCAGGAATCTCGTTAACGTGTAATTGTTTTAAAATTGTTGCTAGTTTTTCCGCATTTGTTTTTAATTTTGAGGGGAGAAAAAAAAACAGCGTTCTAGTTCACGTTTGTCTGTAAAGGGGACATTTTTTAGGGAGGAGAAAATAACGTTCTCAGTGGTTTTTATTTTTAATAAAAACATCCCCCAAAAAAACCCAACAATCATGAACGGGTTCAGCACTGAAGAAGACAGCCACGACGGCCCCCCAGCGCCGCCGTTTTACGGTCAGACTTGTTGTTTGATTGAGGACGGTGAGCGCTGCGGACGATCAGCTGGAAACGCCTCCTTCAGCAAGCGGATCCAAAAAAGCATATCGCAGAAAAAACTAAAGCTGGACATCGACAAAAGCGTAAGTGTTTTATTGCTAACTAACGTTCAGTTGTCTCAACCATTTGAGACTATGTAGTTATCCCCTCTACCAACTGGCTAAGCAAGCCAAGCACTCGCTAATCGACCAAGCTTTGTCAAATTCAACCTCACACTTTTTTATTATAGGTTTGTTCTGCGCCATAATTATGTATGACGGAAAATGGTGGACTACTCTCTGACTGCTTATGGTTTCATTTTGGAGTAGCAGCCAGTGGGACAGCAAACAAGAAGGGTTGTTCCCCCACCTCCAATCCGAGCCCTGGCTGCCAGTTTCACCCTGCGTAGCCAGCCTTTTCCACGCCTCCACTCCCTAAAATGGCTGTTACTAAGGAAGCTATAGGTTGTCCTGGGTGGGGGGGAAACACAAAAGTTACAGGCAGTTATATTTGGCTACAAGCAAGTGTGATGAAGACGAAGAAAAAAAAACTCCCTAGTGTATAGTTAGTTGTCTGTAAAAATCCAGCTGCGAAATGTATACAATGTATCCGCCACAGACAGATCTTGTCTTTCAGCACTCAACTCTATAAGGTGTTTCGCAACTCCCCCAAATTGAAGTTGAAATGTAAAATTGGGGCTTTGCTATCTGGTAACCTACACGTTGCTCTGTTCCAGCAATACACGTGATGAATCCACGTGTCGTGGGTGTGGCTTCGTGCTCCCGAACTACTAATAGAAGATGAAAGGTCCCCAAGTGGTGATCCATGGCCATTTCTATTGGATGGTTTTATGCACAGGAAAACCTGCTCATTTTTTAAAAACTTTTTTTTTTAACTAGGTCTAAGTTAGTTAATAAGAACAATTTGTTATTTACAATGACTGCCTTGTTCAGGGGTAGAACAATAGATTTTTACCTTGTCAGCTTGGGGATTCGATCCAGCAACCTTTCTGTTACTGGCCCAACACTCTAACCACTAGGCTACTTGGTTAGGCTAACTCAAATATAAATAATTATTCCCTTTTGCTTTCCCAAATTATCTTTGTCAAGAACACGAGCTAAAAACAAAATGATGTAGAAACGTACGTTATGAGGAGTTAAACTGGCCTAGTTTTGGTGGGATAGCACATTGAGGCTGCAGGTAGCCTAGTGGTTAGAGCTTTGGGCTAGATCAAATCCCTGAAGCTGACAATGTAAAAATCTGTCGTTCAGCACCTGAACAAGGCAGTTAACCCACTGTACCCCGGTAGGCCGTCACTGTAAATAAGAATGTGTTCTTAACTGCCTACAACAGCCTACTTTTTAAATAAAGGTTAAATAAATAAATTCAGTAGTGTCACATCTGTCACACCCAAAAGGAGAATTATCTTGTGAAATTTCAATTGTTTTTCCACTTGTGCATCATCATAATTATACAGTCAAAGTTTGGGCACATACATGTACTCATTCAAATGTTTTTCTTTCTTTTTACTATTTTCTACATTTTCTACATCAAAACTGTGAAATAACACATGGAGTAACCAAAAAAGTGTTGTCTTGATGACAGCTTTGCATTCTCTCAACCAGCTTCATGAGGTAGTCACCTGGAATGCTTTTCCTACAGTCTTAAAGGAGTTCCCACATATGCTGAGCACTTGTTGGCTGCTTTTCCTTCACTCTGCTGTCCGACTCATCCCAAACCATCTCAATTGGGTTGAGGTCGGGTGATTGTGGAGGCCAGGTCATCTGATGCAGCACTCCATCACTCTCCTTCTTGGTCAAATAGCCCTTACACAGCCTGGAGGTGTGTTTTGGGTTATTGTCATGTTGAAAAACAAATGCTAGTCCCACTAAGCACAAACCAGATGGGATGGTGTATCGCTGCAGAATGCTGTGGTAGCCATGCTGGTTAAGTGTGCCTTGAATTCTAAATGAATCACAGACAGTGATAACCACACGTGCAGAGATCATCCATTCACCTATTCTGCATCTCACAAAGACACGGTGGTTGGAACCAAAATTCTCAAATTTGGACTTATCAGACCAAAGGACAGATTTCCACCGGTCTAATGTCCATTGCTCATGTTTCTTGGCCCAAGCAAGTGATTGGTGTCATTTAGTAGTGGGTTCTTTGCAGCAATTTGACCATGAAGACCTGATTCACGCAGACTCATCTGAACAGTTGATGTTGAGATGTGTCTGTTACTTGAACTCTGTGAGGTGCAGCTAATTGCTGATTTTTGAGGTTCTTGAAATTAAAGTAATGGACTGTCGTTTCTCTTTGATTATTTGAGCTGTTCTTGCCATAATATGGACTTGTTCTTTTACCAAATAGGGCTATCTTCTGTATACCACCCCTACCTTGTGACAACACAAGTGATTTGCTCAAACACATTAAGAAGGAAAGAAATTCCACAAATTAACTTTTTACAAGGCACACCTGTTAATTGAAGCTGGTTGATAGAATGCCAAGAGTGTGCAAAGATCTCATGAAGGCAAAGGGTAGCTACTTTGAAGAATCTCAAATATGAAATATATTTTGATTTGTTTAACACTGTTTTGGTTACTACATGATACCATATGTGTTATTTCATAGTTTTGATGTTTTCACTATTATTCTACAATGTGGAAAATAGTAAAAAATAAATAAATAAAAACCCTGGAATATGTGTCCAAACTTTTGACTGGTACTGTTTATCTTGTCTTATTTTAGGTTCGACATCTCTACATATGCGACTTCCATAAAAACTTCATCCAGAGTGTCCGTAACAAGAGGAAGAGGAAGACGAGTGACGACGGAGGGGAGTCTCCGGACCATGACGTAGAAGTTCCAGAGGTAACAGCCGGAAAAACAAACCCATTGTCTTCACTTTACATCATCTGACTCTAAAACACGACATTGCTTCTCAATAGGAAACATTCTTGTTGAAGAAAATACCAGCAAGTTGAAATAGATATGAAAGACAACATAAGATGGCTATTGATGGAAATTCCTAACAGTGTGAAATCTCTAAGCATTTTATTAGTGAAATGTAATTTGATAGAGAACAGTAAAATGTGCTTAAAGATATGAAATCCTTTATGGGTAACACAGCAGTCTTTCCTCACGGTCTGTTTCTGTGATGTTAGGTGGACCTGTTCCAGCTTCAGGTGAACACGCTGAGACGTTACAAGAGACACTACAAGCTGCAGACCAGACCTGGCTTGAACAAGGCCCAACTGGCTGAGGTAGGCCTACATTTACACTGTCGTCGTTAAGCTTCCTGTCTGATCCAGAGAGACTTAGTCAGTGCATTCAAGTAAGGTAGCTAAGACAACCACGTATCACAGTCAAGTCAAGGTAAACTTAAGTGCTAGTAAGAAATACAAGTGCCAGTGTTACATCAAGGAAGACCAGTAAGCCTACAGCAGTAAGGTGTCATAGACAGGTAACAGTGTACACACCAGTGGGGCATCTAACAACAAGCTAAAGACAAGCATCAGGCACTTTTTTATTTATATTTATATTTTTACTTTGACGAATGTATTCATGTATTGTCCTATATGGTGTATTGATATTTTGAAATCTAGATGTACTTCGTAATACTGGACTACTACCTACCAAGTGTCCCAGCGGCTAAAACAAACTGCAACTTGCCAATTCAGTTTGGCTTATAACAGCTGCTCTGTGCTGGCCAAAGACTTGCTGGCTGGTAGAATGGAACACCTAATTGGATAAGCACCAGTTAAACCCAAGGGTGGTGAAACTACTCGTGTCGGTCTCATTCCATGTCCTAATAAGCTGATTCCAACCTAATTTTGTCTTGGACTGCTTAGTGTTAATATATCCATTGGACAAACAGTGCAATGTTTATTGCCACAATGACAGTAGATGGACTTTAAAAATGTTACGTCACAGATTTCAACATTTGCATACATTTTTTTTGTACAACAATGCAGCTCATATATATATATATATATATATATATATATATATATATATATATATATATATATATATATATATATATATATATATATATATATATATATATATATATATATATATATATATATATATATATATATATATATATATATATATATATATATATATAGATATGAGCTGCATATGTAGATATAGATATGAGCTGCATATGTAGATATAGATCTATAGTACTATAGATCTATATCTACATATGCAGATACATATGCAGCTCTTATATATATAGATAGCTGCATATGTAGCTAGATATAGAAATGTATATATATATCTCCAGTGTCCCATCCAAAGAACTCGGCAAGCTGTCTCGGAAGGACTTAACTCTGTTAGCTTTAACTTCTGTCTTGGGGTTTCATTAGGATAATTATTCTCAGTGATTTTTCTGTAAAGGGTTACCCTCACCCTCAGTAGGTGTGCCCAGTCCATCCAATGGAACCGTGGCCCATATTATCATTAGAATTATTGTTTATTATTTACCATGATGTATGTGGTGTGGGAGACCAATTACACTGTAATTGGACATAGACGGATTGTTAGGAGAATTTGTGAAATCGACATGTAATCTTGCAGCTGGCTCGATTCCTGTCCTTACAAATACTCCTCTATGGTGTTTCCAGCCCGGCCCGGTGATTGGGGGGGGAGGGGAGGGCCGTTGCGGGAGCTGGTAAATGAAACTGCCCTGTAAGTTGAATGTTTCCCCAGGCTGTGTAGAGGCCCAGACCTCCATTAATGAGCCTGTCACATCGTTAATAAAGCACACGCCAACAGGTCCGACCAATTACAGCTCTCCATGTGCCGCCCACATTGAGTGGAACTGTAAGCCTAAATGGAGCTGGGTTAAACTACACAGAGGATGTTTATTTCCCCTCACGCTTGTTATTTTAAATTCAAATGATCTCTGTGTTTGGGTTTAGAAGGGGATTGAATGTCTCCTAGAAACACATCTTGTCTATTTATATGTGGAGTTCTAATCCTCGACAGTATGAGGACTCAATGGTTTGTCACTTTGTGGTTAACCAGACTGGTGATCCCACTTGGTCTTGCCTCCTGCTTTTACATATAACATTCTATATTCAATACCACTCATCTTTACCAGAATGGTTTTTTTATTAAAGTGGGTAGAAAACAACTGGATGTCCCATCAATAGAATGATTACACTGACCTCTTTCTCTCTGATGTACTCTCTTAAATCTAGAACGTTGTTCTCCTCTGTGATAACTAAATGATTTAAATCTAGAACGTTGTTCTCCTCTGAGAACTTAATGATTTAAATCTAGAACGTTGTTCTCCTCTGTGATAACTAAATGATTTAAATCTAGAATGTTGTTCTCCTCTGAGAACTTAATGATTTAAATCTAGAACGTTGTTCTCCTCTGTGATAGCTAAATGATTTTGGCCTCAATGTTATTTGTTTTCAGACTGTCAGTCGTCACTTCCGGAATATCCCGGTGAACGAGAAGGAGACTCTGACCTATTTTATTTATATGGTGAAGAGCACCAAAAGCCGACTGGACCAGAAGTCGGACGGTAGCAAACAGCTGGAGTAAAGGCCACCGATTTAACTTCCCATACCAAGACTTGGACATGGACACGTGTGTTTGATAACAAGGTGTTTTCCGACAGGCAGCCAAAACTGATCTTATGACAGTTGTTGAGACTCCGCAGGGTAATGTAATGCTGTAATGTGAATATGCTGATATGTACAAAATGCACAGATTATGAAGAAATCAGCAAAAGGTAGAATGCAATGTATGATAACTGCCTTAAAAGATGTTTGTTTTGTTTTTTTTTGTTTTGTTTTTTTGCGTCGACTGTTAACAACTTTGAAGAAGAGGGGGGGAAAATGGTTTGTGCCAAACCAGAGTGTACAAACTTAAGATATCAATAAACTGGACAGGGTGCATTTTGTGAATGAAAAGATAATTTAAAAGGGTTTTAGGAAGCGTTGTCCTGTTGTCCAGCTTAGTGCTCATTCTGTTATCCAGTGGTGTGACATGCATGTGAAGACTGAGGAAGTTGAATGATGTAGCAGTTTGGCAGACTCGTTCATATTATATTTTCTCTCACCGTGACTTTTCCCTCTCTCCTCTCTCCCCCTCTCTCCTCTCTCCCCCTCTCTCCTCTCTCCCCCTCTCTCCTCTCTCCCCCTCTCTCCTCTCTCCTCTCTCCTCTCTCCTCTCTCCTCTCTCCTCTCTCCTCTCTCCTCTCTCCTCTACACTGAAACACACACAGACTGAAGTGGTGTTTCAGTTAAAAACAAGTTATTTTCAAATATTGGTGTTTGATTTTTTTATTTTTTATTTTATGTCTGTTTTCTTTACCCACTACCTTTTAGTGATAAATATAACAGTACTTTAGTTCATCCTTGATTGTAATATTTCTATGTAAAGTTGTGTTTCTGGAGGGACTAACTATTTCAACAGTTGTTTAGTATCTTGTCATTAATATGCTTTCAGCATTTGAGACTAATTTTAAGCAATTAATTGAAGCTGTGTTCATTAGCTTGGAAAATGCCTTATTACCACAATATGTTATTTCCAAATGTAGTTGTTCTACTAACACAGGCACAATATAGAAAGTCCTCAACTTGAGAGCAGAGAACTGTATTTGAACCACCTAAATTTGCTTTCACAGTGCACAATGAGCACTGGCTGTACTTTTTGCTTTAGTGTTTACAATATGTTAGTTCTATTCTATTGGAATGTAATTCTGAGGAATCATGTCACCTCGGACTGTCAAGTCCATTTCCTTTCCTGGCACAGTGTTGGAATTATGTGACTGTCTAGTGGATCACAGTACCAATTATAGTCACTAGAGGAAGATGGGAGGTTTTTTTTTTTTTTTTTTTGCTTCCTCTGTGTCACTAATTATAAGTTTCTTCACTTCAACACCTCTGTATGTTCTGCTGGTTTGTTTGAGTCAGTGGTCTCTCCACAGATGATGGTATGCCATTTTTAGTATTGAATTGTTTCAATTTTCCCTGTCCTTTATTTAATAAGTCCCAAGAAATAAGTCGTCTCTGCTGCGCTCCATGTTACACCATCAGTTAGCCATGTCAGGTGTGTCGTTGCTGAAGTATCGATGGCTTTTGGTTTATTTTTTGTTGCTTGTAGCCTTGTTAACACCATATAGATTTCCCCTCTTGAACATATTGGCTGTGCTGCGTTAACCTAACTGTTGTAATAGATAATACTTGTATTTAAATATGGCTGCGTATTGCTTTTAATAAACGTATTGTACATAGATAATGGCTTGTCTTTTTATTTGCTGTGGGGTAGTCCTCTCTTTTTGTGATTTAGTAGCTGGATAGGATTAGTAACTGACAAACATGCTTTCCTTTCATGCTTTTTCAACCACAGACAATGGAGTTATCATGCAGCCCTATCACTAGGGTTTCAGATTTACAGTGGACCTCTACCGCATGCCTCTACCGCATGCCTGTACCGCATGCCTCTACCGCATGCATTTTCCTCCGTCTTTTCTCTGTAGTTACTCGACCTACCGCTAGGTGTCAGCAGCATTCTGTTGTGCTCCAGTGGTTGAACGGCAGAAACAACGCTAGACCTACTCCTACATGAAGGTAGCAGGGCTGAAACCTGACGTGTTACCTACATGTGACATTTCGTAGGCTATTCAATAAGAGAATGACACGTGTCTCTTCCCCCCCCCCAATAAAAATGTCCTGTACATGATGTTAGCAGGTTGAGACCATGCATGTGTACAGATGCAACTATTTGCTGGAGGAACCAGTTTCCTGCCTGTAGACCTATAGGTTAGACGGGTCATATATAGCCTGTATAACCTATGGCTAGTGCTATCCGGGGTTCCCTGGGACGTCCCTACCGTAAACTTTAACTCCTAGCCAGTAAAGGGTTATGGCTAGGGGTTAAGGTTTACGGTAGGGACGTCTCAAGGATCCCGGATAGCTATTTTGTCTTGTTTTTGTTACTTTTCTATTTTTTTGGGGTGAGAAATATAAGAACAATACTTTTAGTTCATCCTTGATTGTAAGATTTCTATGTAAAGTTGTGTCTGGTGGCAACTAAATATTTCAACAGTTTAGATTTTTGGTAATTTTCATGCTTTCAGCTTTTAAGACTCATTTTAAGCAATTAATTGAAATTGTGTTCATTAGGGAGGAAAATGTGTAATTGTTACTATATATATATATATATATATATATATATATTATTACAATATTAAACGTAGTTGCTGTTCTAACACAGGCTTAATGTAGAAAGTCTCAACTTCAGAGCACTGAACCATATTCGAACGACCTAAATTTAGTTTTTTTTTGTCGCTTGCCTACACAATATCCCATAAATGAAAAGCTGAATTGTCTTGAGTCAATAAGTATTCAACCCCTTTGCTATGTCAAGCCTAGATAAGCCCAGGAGTAAACATTTGCTTAAGCTTGACAAGACACATAAGTTGCATGGACTCACTCTGTGCGCAATAGTAGTGTACAATATGATTTGTCAATGACTACCTCATCTCTGTACCCCACACATACCATTATCTGTAAGACCCCTCAGTCGAGCAGTGAATTCCAACCACAAAGACCAGCATGGATTTCCAATGCCTCGCAAAGAAGGGCACCTATTGGTAGATTGGTAAAAAATAAACAAAATCAGACACTGAATATCCCTGAGGATGGATCAACAACATTGTAGTTACTCCACAATATTAACCTAATTGACAGAGTGAAAAGGAAGTCTGTACAGGATGAAAATATTCCCAAACATTGCATCCTGTTTGTAACAAGGCACTAAAGTAAAACTGCAAAAAATGTGGCAAAGCAATTACGTTTTTGTCCTGAAGACAAAGTGTTATGTTTGGGGCTAATCCAATACAACACATTACTGAGTACCATTCCTCATATTTTCAAGCATAGTGGTGGCTGCATCATGTTATGTGTATACTTGTAATCGTTAATGATTGGGGAGTTTTTCAGGATAAAACATTTTACCTAATGGAGCTAAGCACAGGTAAAATCCTAGAGGAAAACCTGGTTCAGTCTGCTTTCCACCAGACACTGGGAGACAAATTCACCTTTAAGCAGGACAATAACCTAAAACACAAGGTCAAATCTACACAATCTACACCAAGAAGACAGTGAATTTTCCTGCGTGGTCGAGTTAAATATATGACAAGACATGAAAAGGGTTGTCTAGCAATGATCAACAACCAATGTGACAGAGCTTGAAGAATTTTGTAAAGAATAAATGGGCAAATGTTGCACAATCCAGGTGTAGAAAGCTCTTAGAGATTTACCCAGAAAGACTCCGCTGTAATCGCTGACAAATGTGCTTCTACAAAGTATTGACTCAGGTGTTAATGAGATATTTCTGTATTTCATTTTCAATTAATTTGCTAACATTTCTAAAAACATGTTTTCACTTTATCATTATGGGGTATTGTGTGTAGATGGATGAGAATGTTTTATTTAAATTTTGAATTCAGGCTGTAACACAACAAAATGTGGAATCAGTCAAGGCGTATGAATACTTTCTGAAAACACTGTATATGCACAGGCCTCTGCAAATATACACTTCCAAACCAATATTATGCTGGCCTAATATTAAGCACTAGTTTCTGAGTGATCTATAAGCAAATCTTTGTTCAAGCCTATATGTTGTTTTTTTGCATCATTGAAATAATAGCCTAATCTTATCTCTTAATTTGATTATTCTATACTAAAATAGGCCAGGGTTTCACAAACTCGGTCATGCTCGAATCAGCTGCTAGGGCAACAACCAAAACGTGGCCCCGGGATCTAATTTGGGAAACCCTGGTATAGGCTATGCTTTGAAATTGATTGATTGATGGGACGAGTTTATCTTGTGGGCTGATAAGTCAATCGAAAGACGGTTTTATTGGTTCCGGGCGAAACAGCGTGCGTCTGTCTGTCCCATGGCAAAATGAAACGGAATCACCGTAAATTGAACGTTACAAAATATTCGTTTTTCGTCTACATTTTTAACTGAATTACTATAGACCTATATTGATATATAATGCATTTCTGAATGTGGTAAATATCGTATAGAGCAAATCAAATGTTTTAGCTCATACCCAAGAAAATTGCCTATAACTGCCATCACGAATGGCATATGACTTCCCTCGCCTATATCAATTATGACTAGAGATATATGTGACTGATTGTTTATTTTTTCTTCCGACCCAATACACTGAAGCATGTGTTTTCATATTTTAAACCACTGCACCTCAAACCCTTATGTTATCTAGTACATTACCATAAAACAAAAGATTGAAGAAATAAAATAAGAAAATGTATCGTCGAGGGTCAGCTGTATGGGGACCTGGGATAGTGGGAGGGAGTGAATGGGCTTCTTATAGGCATCCACAACCTTTTTTTCTTCACACATGCTATGATTAAATTGTTCCATTTGTAACCTAAAATGTTTTACCAAACTGTACCATTACCCGGATGTGTCTCATGATTGGTATCAATACAACAACAAAAAAATGACTCTTAGAAATTGTATCCTCAAATAAAGGAAATTAATAAATAGTAGCTCTGGATAAGAGCGTCTGCTAAATGACTTAAATGTTAAATGTTAAATGGATATGCATATCAAGATTTGGAGACTTATACCTAATCATTCTTTTGAAGCACTGAATAATTTCATTGCCGTTTTACAACGATTTTGTGATTAATTATGTTAATTCATTTATTAAGTAATCTATTAATATAATTTTACATCCAATTCACACAAAGACAACAATTTCGTCAGATTCAAATATACAATCTAATAATTAACCACCTGTGTCCTTTGGAATTACGTTCCGTTGTTGTTTTTTTAACAGATATTTGTCCTGCACTTCTAAATGTAATTGTTTTCGATTTCAAAAGGACAGTTACATTAATTTGAGGTAGATTCCCAAAAAATATATATTTACAAGACATAGCACGACAAGTCGACACTACTATAACAAGACAATGCATAGCATAAAACAAACAGTGCTCAACATTGATTGCCGCGTAAAGAATAAAGAATCGCCGCACATAACCAACCGTGCCAGTCTCTCCGTTCAGTATGGTGGCCTATCCACAACCAAACATATTTATTCTAAGCTATACAGCCTAACTTTCATTTATATTCTATCAAAGAATACAAAATGACAAAGAAAAGGTATCCAGGCAGTTTTTTGAATCATTTGCATAATATTGCATTTCACCAAGTCTACCGTGTTTGAATTTGAACATTGCACGTAGAAGGCCTATAGATGTGTGTATATAAGTGGTTGTATTCCTCGCAGCGAAGTGCTTGAATACGGAGTCTGCGTGGGTTTCTGCTGCTGCTGCTCTGCTCAGTGAGGTCAGAACAGTCACTGGTTCAATTCCAAAGCCCAGACTTGCTGAGGCCAACCTGTCCGTCCTTTGAACTTTTTCTCGTTTCCTAATGACTCTTGCAGATCCTCGTTCTGTGAAAGAAAATACAAAAAGGGATCAGAATATTGATGTAGCATTATGCAGTTGTATTGCTGACGGACTTTTAACTCAATGTATATTGACATGGTCTGAATGAAATAAACACCTATTAGCCTACATGTACTATTTAACAACCAAGCTAGCAGGATCACAATGCTGTGAATCTTTAAAGGCCTTCGCAGGCTTGTTCAACTGAGCAAAAATAATTTAATTCTGATATGCGATTCTAAAATAACTTTCATTGTTCTAAACTGTGAAATGTTTTCGCTTTAAATTGTCAACAAATGTGGTTAAGTAAATTATTTTAACATTAATTTAATAGACCTATACATGAATTACAATATTATGGCCTCAACTTTGTTTCAACAGTTAAAACCACAATCACAAAGGTGTATATTCCCTAATTACGCATTAAATACACTCAATAACGATGAAAATAATTTAGGTTGATGGCAGAATGTAAATTCCCAAAATACTTTTTAGGCCTACAAAGTTAGAATAATATACAATTTATTACACATAGCCTACCGTTTCCCGTTTCCGTTTCAAATCTCTGTTATCATATTTCTTGATTTCGGCATTGAATCCCTCCGTCTCTCCAGTGTCTTTAGCCAGCACGTCCATTAGGTAGGCAATGTAACTTGTTGCTAGTCGTAATGTTTTAATTTTGGACAGTTTCGTGTCTGCCGGTACGTTTGGTATACATTCTCTCAGTTCGGCGAACGCAGTGTTGATGCTCTCGGTTCTCCTTCGCTCCTTCTTCGGCCCCGAGGCTCTCCTCTTCCCAGTGCGCGCTAACGGAGCGTCCAGCTGGCTGTCGTGAGCAGGACCCTGAGCCCCAAACTCCGTGGAGTACGGTGACTGGATCTGGAAATCAGGAGGGACTTCGCCGTGGTTCACCACCCAGCTTTGGAAGTACGGGTTATCTTGATGACACCTCTGGACGAATGGAAAAGTCTCGTGCATTAGATGATGATGCTGGTAACCCCCAATAAGGTTCATTTTGGAAAATAGATTAAAAAAAAAATTAAAAAAATCTCCTCAGGTCCCAGCAGGTCTTTTGGAGTCTTGAGGTTGGTAACACTCGTCACTGACCAATGCTATAGTGCTCAGGGGAAAGTGACATTAGCGAATGATGCTCCAAATCGACATAGGAAGACCTTCACTGTATAACAAATACAAACACATAAGATAAGCAACACACGTTTATAAACGTTTCTCCTAAAAAAATTTAAAATAAAGTGTCAAGTTTGTTGAAAAACCGTCGTTGTCATTCTGATAGGCTAGAAAAATTAGGTGTAAAGTAAAGTAGTATAATCCAGACAGGTTTTGACAATCTGGAGAGCACTCCTTTTTCGTGGGATTACTCTCATTTGCGCAAGAAATTTGACCCTACTGAAGGTGCGGGGCCTCAGGTTTATATGGTTTCGAAAACAACACAACGACCAGTCAGCCAATGAGGTGAGATGACCACAGGTTGGGGTGGAGAGTCAGCGAGGTTTACAATAACATGCGCCATGGTGCCACAACCAAAACCGGTATGAGAACGTATGCAAACCAATACATCATTTGCACGGCCTGTTCCCCTTTCAACCCGAAGAAGAGTATAGTTTTCATGTTTAGTTCGATTAGTTATAGTTGAAAAGTCTCCTGCCGATTCCATACTGAGCTCTCTGCAGCCTTTACGCGCGGTTTTCCCCCCATACTCAGAATTTATCATTTGTCTATATTGCTTCAGTTTGTAAAATGTTGTGTTTTCGTTCAGCATAGATTCCATTGGTACTATATTGCATGCATTTGTGGAAAAAATAAGTTCCTTGTATGCATGTTGTAGCTTATTTCTTTGTGAGCACAAAGGCTATGTAATATAGGCTATATATGTAATACAATTAGACGTGCAATACTTTGAGAAAGGGAAATGGTTAATGAAACATAACGTGGGCTAGAGATAGGAATGAAAAATTATAGTGTAGGTAATACACCTACATCTAGATGAAGAAATAAAATGCAATGGTGTATTTTAACATTGTTATTTTCCAAAATTGATAATATGGTCTACTCGGTTAGTGCGCAAACGGTGTTTTCTCATTTGTGAGATGTGTGACTGAGCAGTGGCAAACCTATAAGAACATTTGGAAACAATTGTTTCATTAATTAACCTTTAAAATGCGTCAATTATTGTTTTCTCTGGTTTCACCCCCTGCATTGAAATCGTCCATGCTTTAACAACTGTTGCTTTTAATAATCATACCAAAAACTGTCGAATCAACCTTTGTTATAGTTTAATCAAATAAAACCATATAAACTGAATTTATAAAGATAATTAAAATCATGACCTCACTTGATGAGTTTACCTGAATAGGGGGAGAAAAAAAAGTGTAGCCTAATATTTGTGTGTCCTCTGAATAATGAAATGTTAACATAGTTTTAGTAAATCTAGAAAGTTACATTCAACAGCGTGGATCATTTGGAATATTTGTCCTATTTGTCCATAAAATATAAACATTTCGAAGCTGCCTATTTCGTTAAATAAGTCTACTTGTTTACACAATAACATACATTCATTAGAGGCTACTATTAAAATGTCTTTGCAGTTAATGTGATCAACATGGAAAAGATAAATGATTTATTAGCCTATATTCCATTAATTGTAGATGGCTTCTGATATTAGATTTTTAATTCACTGTTCAAGTAATTAAATGTATATCAAGTAAAAATATGCAGTAACGACATATAGTCTAAGTATTGATATGTTACAAAAACATTCATGTTAATATATATATTTAAAAATTTATTACAATTATTCATTTTCTCATTGGTTAAATGTTTACAATTCAAACGCAATGACGCAGAATCTGAATGAATGTTTATGGTCTTGGGGTTGAAATGAATGATGGTTCTGTGTGTGTGTGTGTGTGTGTTTGTGTGTGTGAATATATATATTTTGTAAATGTTTTGTGTAACACGAGTGTACAAATACAGGCCTAAGTAACAGATCTTTAACATCACGTGCTTCAATGATGCTATAAGGTGAGAGAGAGAGAGAGAGAGAGAGAGAGAGGAGAGAGAGAGAGAGAGAGAGAGAGAGAGAGAGAGAGGAGAGAGAGAGAGAGAGAGAGAGAGAGAGAGAGAGAGAGAGAGAGAGAGAGAGAGAGAGAGACAGAGAGAGAGAGAGAGAGAGAGAGAGAGAGAGAGAGAGAGAGAGAGGAGAGAGAGAGACAGAGAGAGAGAGAGACAGAGAGAGAGAGAGAGAGAGAGAGAGAGAGAGGAGAGAGAGAGAGAGAGAGAGAGAGAGAGAGGAGAGAGAGAGAGAGCGAGAGCAACCCGCTGGTTATCTCGGGCTCACTATTATTCATTCTCCATAGCTCAGTCAAGTAGAATTCCGCATTGCTGCCTGTAGCCCCATGCTAACATACCATCTAATCTCTATCAGCCTAAAACATTATCCCATTACATTGGATGACCTTGACGCTATTTAGAAACCATTTACCTCATGTCTTATCTAAATATAGTAATAAATCAGAGGTGTCACGTTCCTGTTTATCACACATATTCCATAAAAGCACTCCTTGGAAGGCCACTGTTTATATTAGGGCAGTTGGTAACATATTTTAACGTCACCTATGTTTAATGCCGACGGTCACGAGAA
Organism: Salmo trutta; assembly: GCF_901001165.1. Taxonomy (NCBI): domain Eukaryota; kingdom Metazoa; phylum Chordata; class Actinopteri; order Salmoniformes; family Salmonidae; genus Salmo; species Salmo trutta. The sequence goes on along the minus strand of NC_042975.1, from coordinate 5,542,391 downwards.
ATAATCAATCACAACAATATGTCCATTCTGAATGGCCACGCAGCCGTGATCGGCTAGCTGCCTTTTCAGCGTCAGTAAGATGTCGGATCATATCAAACACCTGGGGCAACACTGTTGTTTTATAGTGCGCCAGAATTGTTGTGCTTGACATTTTCAATATTATTGGATGTAGTCTATATTGTTCTATTAATATTAGACTATATTAGATTCAACGGGTTGCAACTTGCCAGCATTTTAAATCGTTGCCTCTGCCTTTTCTTTAGCTTCTTAAATTTATTTTTCGAATATGTTTTTTTTCTTTTTCTGCTGTTCTTTGATTTCGATTACGTGGCTACTGCTATCCCATTTTTGAAGGTATAGCCAATTAAATCCATATCATGTTCTGTGGAGCTCCTGAGTGGCGCAGCGGTCTAAGGCACTCAGTGCAAGAGGCGTATTGTACCTGGTTCGAATCCAGGCTGTATCACATCTGGCCGTGATTGGGAGTCCCATATGGCGGCGAACAATTGGCCCAGCGACGTCCGGGTTTGGCAGAACGGCCAGACAGTAAATACGAATTTGTTCTTAACTGACTTGCCTAGTTAAAAAATTTAAAATGAATAATATGTGGTTTGCAAAATGTTATCATAATTTCTATCTATTTTCTTTCTGGCATTATATTACTGGGCACACACTGGTTGAATCAACGTTGTTTCCAGGTCATTACAATGAAATGATGTTGAACCAATGTGGAATAGAAGTTAATATCTGTGCTCAGTGGGAAGGTTCAATCTCTGCATATCTCAAGAAGAATGAATCATTTACAATCATTCTGTTTAATATACCCTCCATTTGTATGGTATAGTTCTCCCCTCATCGTTCTCCTATGAGTATGAAACAATCAATGGCGACACAGCCTCTTGAAAAGCAAACCTGACACTGTTGATTAAGAGTCCACTACACAGATATGAAATACAACACTGGTCATATTTTTCTGTAGCTTGCTGTAGCTGATGCTTTTCAACACGAAAACGGCATCAGCTTCTTCATAGGCTTGGATATGGCTTGGATATGGCTTGGATATGGCTTGGATAGGCTTGGATAAGGCTTGGATATGGCTTGGATATGGCTTGGATAGGCTTGGATATGGCTTGGATATGGCTTGGATATGGCTTGGATAGGCTTGGATAAGGCTTGGATATGGCTTGGATATGGCTTGGATAGGCTTGGATATGGCTTGGATAAGGCTTGGATATGGCTTGGATATGGCTTGGATATGGCTTGGATAGGCTTGGATATGGCTTGGATATGGCTTGGATAGGCTTGGATATGGCTTGGATAAGGCTTGGATATGGCTTGGATAGGCTTGGATATGGCTTGGATATGGCTTGGATATGGCTTGGATATGGCTTGGATATGACTTGGATATGGCTTGGATATGGCTTGGATATGGCTTGGATATGGCTTGGATATGGCTTGGGTATCTTGTGTCACCAACAGGAGCACTGAAAGACCCTGGTCCCTGGCACCAACAGGGACCTCTTAACCTTATGCCTTTACCCCTCCACTCCCATCTCCCTCTCTTTCTCTCTCTCTTTTGCTCTCTCGCTCTCTGTCCTTTCTCCCCCCCCCTCTCTCTCTCTCTCTCTCTCTCTCTCTCTCTCCCTCTTTCTTTCTTTCTTTCTTTCTTTCTCTCTCTCTCTCTTTCTCTGTCGTTTCTAGCTGTGCCTGGGGAAACATCCAAAATAGGTCATAGGAACCATCTTGACCGTGTTATGCATTCTCCACAGAATTATTTGTGTCATCATGTAGATTTTTCAATGGTGCCGTTTCCCCCCTCTTCAGAATGCTTACTCTGAACTTCAGATTTTAAACAAATATCCCCAGAATGATTCAAAGCTAATGTGCTCAGCATGGCATGAAATCTACTGTAGGAAACTATTTCACACAGTATGTTCCCTCGTTTCTTCTCTTTACTTTCATGGCTGTGTTTACCGTATTCTCTTATATCCATCTCTCACATGAAACGTCTAAATGCAAATTGATTAAACGTTATGCACACAGACAGTCTCTCTCCGTGGCTGCTCGTTAGGGGGGGGGGGGGATATGCTCTTTGGCTTCATGTGCCTCCCTGGCTGTCTCCCTGTCCCATTCAATCTCAAGCAGCATCTCTCTCATGCATCACCCTCATGACTGTCGGTCGCTGTTGTGTTTCCCCCCCCCCATCCTCCACTAATAAAGATAAGACACCCCGGCTGGAATGTGGTGAGGGTGGCTCGGCGAGGTACATTTGGGGCAGATTTTTGTGATTGTTTACAGCAGTGATGAGGCTGGGAGACCCTAGTATCCTCTGTGCTGATTTATGCTGTGTGTACAGCCAGGGAGAGAGAGAGAGACCAGTGGTCTGGACAGAAGCCTACCCAGCCCAACAGAATACCACCTCCAGCCCCATCTCTGGGCAGACACAAGACAACCCCCCCCCCCCCCCCCCCCCACCCCTTTTACAGTCCCCGGCTCCTGAGACCACCAACCCGACTGGCACTAATGATTTCACAGCAGTCATTTTTAAAAGTGCACAGCTGTTCTATGTCAAAATACTGCAGAGTATTTTGGGAGAACAGCATTGACACACAAAACATCATTCTATAGAATGTGACCCTGGGAAGTTTGTTTTAAAAGGATTTGTTGATACTGGAAGTAACATGTTTTATTAAAAAAAATCTGTTTTTATGTACCATTCTATAATACTACGTGTCGGTGTGCGCTATAATGCTGCTGTTGTCATTGTGTTCGTAGGACTAATTGCCTTTAATGGTAGAAACAGGTAGCCACTGTTCATTCATACTGAAGTCTCTCCGCTCATTAAAACCAATGAATGAGCTACAGATGTCAGATTGTCGTTAGCTTACCTGGAGGGAGCATTGTAAGAGGTTAGTTGAGGTTTAACGAAGTTACACATCACACAGACTGAGAGAGAAACCAAGAGACAGAGGGGAGGACTGAGCGCCATGTGGTAAAATCTGAAAGAGCATAGTGAACCTGTTACTGTAAGCATCTGGAAAACCTGTTTGCTCCAGGCAACAAAAAGGTTTTCAGTGGACTGTGAGGATACAAATATGGTGTAGCATATAACTGTTAAGGCCATGGAGGGGAACATTCCGCTAAACGCTATCATAAGTGTCTTGTATTACAATAGCCTCGTTCTGCTCTCTGGCATGCCACCCTCTCTTGACAACTCCTTATGGAATTGTCACGCCGTACATGATGATGATGTGAGCCAATGAGTGACAAGGAGTAGGCAAGAGCACAAACAGATCTGGGACCAGGCTATAGAAGGAGACAACAGATCTGGGACCAGGCTATAGAAGGAGACAACAGATCTGGGACCAGGCTATAGAAGTAGACAACAGATCTGGGACCAGGCTATAGAAGGAGACAACAGATCTGGGACCAGGCTATAGAAGGAGACAACAGATCTGGGACCAGGCTATAGAAGGAGACAACAGATCTGGGACCAGGCTATAGGAGGAGACAACAGATCTGGGACCAGGCTATAGAAGGAGACAACAGATCTGGGACCAGGCTATAGGAGACAACAGATCTGGGACCAGGCTATAGAAGGAGACAACAGATCTGGGACCAGGCTATAGGAGGAGACAACAGATCTGGGACCAGGCTATAGAAGGAGACAACAGATCTGGGACCAGGCTATAGGAGGAGACAACAGATCTGGGACCAGGCTATAGAAGGAGACAACAGATCTGGGACCAGGCTATAGGAGACAACAGATCTGGGACCAGGCTATAGGAGGAGACAACAGATCTGGGTCCAGGCTATAGAAGGAGACAACAGATCTGGGACCAGGCTATAGGATGAGACAACAGATCTGGGACCAGGCTATAGAAGGAGACAACAGATCTGGGACCAGGCTATAGGAGGAGAAAACAGATCTGGGATCAGGCTACAGAAGGAGACAACAGATCTGGGACCAGGCTATAGGAGGAGACAACAGATCTGGGACCAGGCTATAGAAGGAGACAACAGATCTGGGACCAGGCTATAGGAGGAGAAAACAGATCTGGGACCAGGCTATAGGAGGAGACAACAGATCTGGGACCAGGCTATAGAAGGAGACAACAGATCTGGGACCAGGCTATAGGAGGAGACAACAGATCTGGGACCAGGCTATAGAAGGAGACAACAGATCTGGGATCAGGTTATAGAAGGAGACAACAGATCTGGGACCAGGCTATAGGAGGAGACAACAGATCTGGGACCAGGTTATAGAAGGAGACAACAGATCTGGGACCAGGCTATAGAAGGAGACAACAGATCTGGGACCAGGCTATAGGAGGAGACAACAGATCTGGGACCAGGCTATAGAAGGAGACAACAGATCTAGGACCAGGCTAGCATTACAAGGCATGTCAGTTTGCTGGTCCGAATCAGTTGGGTTGCCAGGAAAGGGGGTCTGACTTAATAATATGCCCACGGCATGCAGTGTCCTGCCCTGTCCGCCTCCCTGAAGCTTCTAGATATATCTGAATAGACCCTAAAACAGACACAGGAAGTCTATCTGCATCAGGCTGCATGATAATGTCAGAACTGCCGCCGGAATGCAGTGACAAGCTCTCAGACCAACGCTTGATTGGATCCTTATCATAGCAATGCTGTTCCTGATTGGATCGCTTATCATAACCATGGTCGGCTCTGTGCTAATGTTATGATATTCAGGTTACGTCCCAAATGGGCAACCTATTCACTATATAGTGCACTACTTTTAACCAGAGTCCCTATTCCCTATATAGAGCACTACTTTTAACCAGAGCCCTATTCCCTATATAGAGCACTACTTTTAACCAGAGTCCCTATTCCTTATATAGAGCACTACTTTAGACCAGGGCTCTATTCCCTATATAGAGCACTACTTTAGACCAGGGCTCTATTCCCTATATAGAGCACTACTTTAGACCAGGGCTCTATTCCCTATATATAGTGCACTACTTTTAACCAGAGTCCCTATTCCCTATATAGTGCACTACTTTTAATCAGGGTCCTATAGGCCCAGGTCAGAAGCAGTGTACTGCATAAGGAACCTGGTGCCATTTGCGACGCAGCCTGATTATGAGCCGTGTGGATGCCTTGCCTGTATGAGGTAGCTGCTATCTGCAGTCTGGACTTTCCCATGTATAATAATCACAGAGTGGAACGTGTGTGTGGCAAAACTACAAAATAGCATTATGACCACAGGATAATGTCATGCAAAGAGAGAGAGAGAGAGAGAGAGAGAGAGAGAGAGAGAGAGAGAGAGAGAGAGAGAGAGAGAGAGAGAGAGAGACAGAGAGACAGAGAGACAGAGAGACAGAGACGTGAGTGTTTTGAACGCCGTACCTCACGCAAAAACAAAATGAAGTTATTTTCATGTGAATTACAGGGATTCTGTCTGGGCCGTTGCAATTTGAGGTCTCGTCTGAAAGGAAGTGGACTCACTTCCCAAAAGGAAAGAGGATACTGCTGTCGTGGTGCTCTCCTGTTTTGATTTCTACAATAGGGACCAATTCTCTATGAAATTAAATCGTCCATTCAAAGATATACACACTACTTTAGTGTGTTTCCTTTGAGAGAAATAACAATCCTTGTATCAAATGGAATATTGTTATTCATCCATCAAGGTGTATGAAAATATTGTACTCTCAGATGTTTTTAGATCTGTTTTTTTTTTTTATAGAAATAATGGAAGGATGGAACATAAAATCTGTCCATATTGTTTGAACCTTGTTATGGAGGGAATTATCTGGGAAGAGAATATCTCAGCTGAGCTCCAATGGTGCCCGGTGTACCACCTTGCATGTCTGAACCCAGGATGGGCCGTCACAGCCGAACCCTGGCCCCGGGCTTCATCTGGACCCTAACTGCCTCTGGGACCAGGGCTGTGTGCTGTCCCTGTCCTGAGTTGTGGGCCTGGGGTGGGTTTTGGAGCCATGCTTAGGGTTGGAGGTTCCCATTCCCTGGCTTTTCCACGTCGGCCTCGCTCTGCAGCCTTGCTCCTGAGAAAAAGCAGACACCACCCCTCCTCCCCTCTCCTCCTCCCCCCTCCTCCTCCCCTCTCCTCCTCCCCTCCTCCTCCCTCTCCCAGCTCTCTTTTCTGTACCTTTTCCTCTGGGGTTTTTATGGCAGCTCCTCTGTCTCTGACATATGACCTCTGCCATGCATTAGACAGCGTGTACACTATAATACAACGGCAGAAATACAGAGCATGTGATTATATATTTATGTCCATGTAGATATGTAATAGGAAGCATTACTTTCCAATCTCTGTCCATGCCAGTTTTCAGCAGTGATAACATTGTTGATTTATCCTCCCTAAAACGTATATACTTTAATCCAATTCACTTGGATATTTAGTACACTTGGATATTTAGGAAGGTAGGAAATCATCTCTGTGTAGTGTAGACCTCATTGGGCAATTTTTGTAAAGCTTTCTACCTTGCATGAGTGCAGGTTTCTGTGAACTCTCTGCTCAGCTATTGTCTTATGCAGTATGACATGTTGTAATTCTCTGTATACATTTCACTCATTTGCATGAAGACTATTTGTGCTGCCTGGCTGCCACCAAAATGAATGCTTTTTTTTTTATGAACAAAGGGAGCTCAATGTTACTCGATTTACGCTGGAAAGGCAAAAAAAAAAGTTGTTGTTTAACAATGAACTTTTTTTGTTAAAGGTTTGTGTGTTTTGTTCCTGTTTAATGGTGTCTGGTTCTCTTTTGTGGAGGAGATGTACTGTCAGACCTGGTCCAGGATCAGATGTTGAATCGATGTTTAAAGGCCCTTCTATCTGAGGGAGAGAAATGTTATTCTGTTTCTTATTGATCTTTATTCTCATTCGTCTTCATTGATTCAATATTCAACACAGGGACTGCAGATTATAATGAACTACGTCATTCAATCTGGTACAATAACTGTTGAATATAGTTCCTGTCAAGTTAAAACAATACAATTATAATACAAATAATACAAATTATAATGACTTCATTTCGCTTTTATTCAGAATATCTGAAGAGATAAAAATGTAATTATCCAGTCGTAATGCATGGACAGCAGGTCAGGGTGGAAGAGAGAGTGAGCGAGAGAGACACATGGATGGATGGAGAGAGCAGTGTCCATAGATGTCCTGTGAACGCATCTCATGGCATGCGAGCTCGTCAAGTAGGTCTATTTCTGTCCATGCCGTTCCGAAGGATTTTGTGCCTTATTTCTGTAAAAATAATAATTAGCACATGGAGCCATGATTTTGACTGGCAGAATGTAGCTCAGGGGCCCTCGAGCTGATGTCTTCTTAAAGTCCCAGTGCAGTCTAAAATGTGACTTTCCTGTGTTTTATATATATATATATATTTCCACACTATGAGGTTGGAATAATACTGTTAAATTGTGAAAATTGTGATAATTCCCTTTTAGTGTAAGAGTTGTTTCAAAAGACCGCCTGAAATTTCAGCCTGTTTTTGGTGAGATGGAGTTTTGGCTTGCCTGGTGACATCACCAGCCGGTAAATTAGTTAATAGACCAATAAGAAAGAGAGTTCAAAACCTCTCTGCCAATAACAGTTAGTTTTCAGTTTTCCCCTCCCCACTCAAACCACTCCCAGACAGTCCTAGCAAAATTCTTGCCTGAGAAATGGCTTTTTGCTAAGAAGCTATTTTTGTTTATTTTTGACCATTTTAATTAAAAACAATCACAGTAAGGTACTTCATTTTTACCCAAAAATGATTTGATGTTGAGATAAAAAATGGCTGCACTGGGTCTTTAAGTCCCCCTCTTGAGAGTCATGTATTATATATAGTTTGTTTGTGAGTAGGATTTAAATGTTCTGGGCTAACGATCCATTCTCAGGTTTAAACACGCTCCCTCTCAAATCTATGGTCTGTCATTGGACGAACTCTGAACCTGCGGGCTCCCCTCTGTCGGTGAGAACCACCGTTGGTTGCTGGAGATGGGGCACGTTGTTTTATGATGCGATCTGTCTTGTGTGTCTCAGCCAAAATCCTATTTTTATGGCTTGCTTATACATTCCTGCTGCAAATGGTTTACATACCAAGGCAGGGAGCCTTCCTAAATCAGCTGGCAGGTCCAGGCAGCTGGGACAAGGTGGAAACCCTGTCATCGGGCCGCTCCGCACGGGATTAATGAACCCCAAATCAAGATAATAACATCTCTGCATGACCCGGAGCGCCGGATTACATCACTTTCACAGTAGTTCTATTTAGACTCTTGTCGTTCTCGGTCCTCTGTGACCCTTTTCTCCCTCATTCTTTATGAAAGCCCAGAATGCAACACCCATTCATGAATGATATGGGTGTTTTTTCTTCAACGCGAGGGTCCTTCAACACCGTTCAAACATTGTTGAGTAAAGGTGGAGAGCTTCATCCCAAATGGCACCCTGTTCGCTTAGGGCCCGGGTCAAAAGTAGTGCACTATGTAGGGAATAGGGGTGCCATAGGGCCCAGGTCAAACGTAGTGCACTATGTAGGGAATAGGGGTGCCATAGGGCCCAGGTCAAAAGTAATGCACTATGTAGGGAATAGGGTGCCATAGGGCCCGGGTCAAAAGTAATGCACTATGTAGGGAATAGGATGCCATAGGGCCCAGGTCAAAAGTAGTACACTATGTATAGGGAATAGGATGCCATAGGGCCCAGGTCAAAAGTAGTACACTATGTATAGGGAATAGGGTGCCATAGGGCCCAGGTCAAAAGTAGTACACTATGTATAGGGAATAGGGTGCCATTTGGGACTCAGTTTAAAAGTGGAGGAGTTAAAGGGTGCTGACTCAACCATTCAGGACCGGGCAACAATCTAGGCCAGTGTTCAGGAGGCCCCAGAGTGCAGCCACACAAATCCTCTGTTACCTACTCAGTTTTAAAACCTTGTTTCATTCATGTTAGCAGCTCATAAAGGGCCGCCCACTGCTTCGGCAGAAACAATCTAGGGTCTTCAGATTTTATACGACACACTACTGTGGGCTCTAATCACGCTTTGGCTTTCTTTAGTAGACTCATTTGGCTTGATAAGAGATATGTAGAGGTCATGAACCATTGAACAGTCCCTTGACACTGTTATCAGTGTAATCTGACTTCCCATAAATAGCCAAAAACTCCCTTGACTGACTACTTTTGCTTTGTTTATGTTGACGTAGCAAATTAAACAATAGGTCTTAATGTTTTCCTCTCCCTTCGCCTCGGTGGAGAACTGCTTCCTCGCATGTGGGAGAAAAAGGTTATTTAACAAAGTCTTATGAGTGAAAAGGATGTTACCTCATTAAAGAAAGGGACGTAAATCTGTCTCCCCACTCAGCCTCACCATATCACATCTGTCCCGCTCTGCCACGCCCCGCTCCGCTCCCTCTAACCACTCATTGTTCCTCATACCTACTGAGCCACGGAGCTTACACCCCATTTTATAGGCCATGCCGTTGACCTCACATGCTGTTTAGCCTCCCTTGAGTCCCTTCACTATCTGCGGTGTCATGTTCTGGTGGTTCTGACTGGGAAAGCATGTACAGTATTAGGTATTAGGTACTGTTATAAGTACATGGCTTGGAAGCACTTTAAACAAAGGAGAAAGACTTGATAGATACGTTGGTTCTGTCCAAAATAGCAACCTATTCCCTATATATAGTGCACTACCTTTGACCAAGGCCACATAGGGCTCATTGGACTGTGGTCAAAAGTAGTGCACTAAATAGGGAATACTGTAGGTTGCCATTTTGAACACAACCTTTGTATTAGTTGATGAGGCTCGTCCTATATTATTATCAGAAAGAGGAGGAACTCCCTTGTCTCTGGGGTGAAAGAGAAATCATTTAGATTCCTATAATATCTGTTCTCTTCTTCCCTGCTTGGTTTGACTGTCCCTCGGTACTGATGCTTTGTCTTTTCTGAGGTATTTACGACCCAAAGTGCACCAGTGTTTCAGAGATCTTCCTAGAGTTTTCTCTCCCACAGGACATCACGTCTCACAGTCAATAGATCATTGTAAAATGGCTGTGACGTTTAGTCGTGATATACTGGGACTCACCTATAACTGTGTGTCAGGTCGGAATCTCTCTGTACGTGAAGACAGAAGCACTAAGGCCGTAGGCTAACACGCCACACCAGACGCTTTCAATTACATCCTTATTTTACGCGTCCCAAATAGAACCCTATTCCTTACATAGTGCACTATTTTGGACCAGGGCCCATAGTGCACTATATAGGGAATAGGGTGCTATTCGGGACACACTGTATTATATCTGTCAGGGGCCTTAAAGTATGTTCTTCATGAAAACAACGGCCTGGAAATAAAATCGCTGAAGCCAACCAAGGACTGGATGTAAGAGGATTGGATGTAAGAGGATTGGATGTAAGAGGACTGGATGTAAGAGGACTGGATGTAAGAGGACTGGATGTAAGAGGATTGGACGTAAGAGGACTGGATGTAAGAGGACTGGATGTAAGAGGACTGGATGTAAGAGGATTGGACGTAAGAGGACTGGATGTAAGAGGACTGGATGTAAGAGGACTGGATGTAAGAGGACTGGATGTAAGAGGACTGGATGTAAGAGGATTGGATGTAAGAGGACTGGAGGTAAGAGGACTGGATGTAAGAGTTCCATTGAGTTCCGTCATTGTAAACAAGAATTTGTTCTTAACTGACTTGCCTAGTAAAATAAAGGTTAAATAAAAATAAAAGCTGGATTTGAAATGGATAGAAAGCAATAACTATTTTCTGAATGTGAAAGATGAGAACCCAAATGATTGAAGAGGTGAAATATAAGAGATCTGCAGGGATCAGACATGGCATGGGGAGAGTTAAATGAATATCCCCGTAGGCAGGAATAGCCTCCCCTGTCAACCCCACCAATGCAATAAAACGGATTGTTAAAAACAGAGGACCAATACCAATGATCAGTAACGGCCGACTGCACTTACAACATCCAAACAACAATTTCCTCGTGAGAGATGACTTCATTGACCACAACAAATAGATATTGTTACCATTTAAAAAAAAAAAAAAGTCAAGTTGATCATCTCTGTGTCTTCTCAGATAAAAGTCAAGTTGATCATCTCTGTGTCTTCTCAGATAAAAGTCAAGTTGATCATCTCTGACAAAAGTCATTGATTTTTCAACATGAGATGCACCAGCACACGTGAAACAACATCCTGAACGGCACAGAAAACATGGCACCAATTTATCTTGATGAATCTCAAAAGCCATCCATCTCACTGAAGATGAAGAAGGTTTTCTCTGCTTGGAAATGTAATAACTAAATATTTCTAATGGCTCTTAGTTGTATTAAAGGCTGGTTATAAAAACCATACGGCCACTGTCAGGGCAAGACGGGATACAGCTTCATTACTGTAGCAACATACATCACTTTCTGATAACATTAAAGGAAAGCTTCCTTTGTGTGGCTGCAATCTGTTCAGTGCCATTCTAATGGTCTCTGGCGTGAACCAGACAGAGGGTGCTTTAAAGCCACACTCCATAGCCAGGGCTACTTATCTGATGTCGTTGGGGCAACATGGACAACTATAGCTAGAGGCTATTGAATTACAGTCACCAGAATAGGTTAGGATAGAGCCAATATGTCATATAGAAATGTAGGTCAGTTGAAACAACTCAAACGCAGCACGATTGGCACGCAGTACAACACAATGTACATGGCACCAGGTTTTACTGAAAGGCAATGTGCTTTGAAGGTTGAATTTTCAAAAAACTCCTGCGAAGCTAAACTCTGAACTACTCTCAACTCTACCAAACAAGAGGAAGCCTAGGCCAAATATAATATTTGCTACAGATCACTGATGAACTATTCACAATTCATGTCTGTAAAACATTGTTATAAATAGTATCTTCCATGTGTGTCATTCAGACAAAATAATAGGTAAAAGTGGGATAGTAAAAACCTGTTTGCACATTTCAACTTTAATTCATTAATTTATTTAACCTTTATTTAACTAGGCAAGTCAGTTAAGAACAAATTCTTATTTACAATGACGGTCCTACCCCGGGCCAAACCCTAACCCGGACGGCGCTGCGCCGCCCTATGGGACTCCCAATCACGGCCGGTTGTGATACAGCCTGAAATCGAACCAGGGTCTGTAGTGACACCTCTAGCACTGAGATGCAGTGCCTTAGACCGCTGCGCCACTCGGGAGCCACTCAGCTTGCCTTAGCCTAAACACTATATCAAGACAAAACAGCTAGATTTGACATCCCAACTGCTTCTCCCCTGCGTTTTTTTTACTGTGTTTTGTTTATTTAACATTGCGTTGTAAAAGATGTCTTCTGACTCCCAGCATAGGTCAGTTTGTGTACAGGCTTTGATGAACACCCCTCGCCCCCCCCCCCCCCCCCCCCGGCCCCTCGTTCCAAATCTAAATGGGGGTCTTTGATGTTAGTGGACGGGGCCTGTTGTTTTTGTTTGTATCCGGGCTTATCAGTGCAATGCTACAGCTCTCCCCCTCCCTTCCCCCCTCTCCCCCTCTCCCCCTCTCCCCCTCACTCCCTCTGTCTGCCGGTCCCAGGGTCCTGGGCCCCAGGAGCACTCACTGGGCCAGCCCTCTGCTTTCCTCTCCTCTGGAGCAGGCCTTGCTGGGCCTGCTGCAGCCTGGGACTCCAGTGCCGCCAGACTCCCCCTGATAAGGATGATGGATGGGCAGGTCTCTGGCTCCACCAAAGCCCGGCAGCTTCCTGGGAGCTGGAGATAGGTCCACCATGGCAGGGGGCACAACATCTTTATTTTGGAGTTGACCCTTAACCTCAACCTCACACACCCATCACTAGACCCTATCCACATTCCCAGGAACGATGTTTGGATCTCAAGATGATCAAGAAACAAAGGAAAGCAAAGGATACCTCCTCGCATGGTGAGCTTTATTTTTATACATTCATCATTTTATTATTGCCTTCAGACATTTGTTTTCATCATACAATATTTTCAGTTATTATATATTTCATGTTTTTTTATTTATTCTAAATCCTGTTTTTACACTTTTTGTTTATTATATGTGAAGAAGATGGAAGCAAACAAAGCCATGTTCTCGTAAGTGCTACAGTATCTTGTATAATCACAGTGATGGGGGGAAAAAATGCTGGCAACAGCTGCAGTTTTCAACCAAATCACAGCGGTTGTGTGGCTTTCTTCTCTCTCTGTGAGAGTTAATCACCCAAAACGTTCCTCTGTCGCACTTCAAATATTCACACAGAGACAGCCAAGAGACAGATCAGAGACAGATCAGAGACGGCTAAGAGACAGCTAAGAGACAGATCAGAGACAGATCAGAGACGGCTAAGAGACAGATCAGAGACAGCTCAGAGACAGATCAGAGATGGCTAAGAGACAGATCAGAGACAGCTAAGAGACAGATCAGAGACAGATCAGAGACAGCTCAGAGACAGCTCAGAGACGGCTAAGAGACAGCTCAGAGACAGCTCAGAGACAGCTCAGAGACAGCACAGAGACAGCTCAGAGACAGCACAGAGACAGCTCAGAGACAGCTCAGAGACAGCACAGAGACAGCTCAGAGACAGCTCAGAGACAGCTCAGAGACAGCTCAGAGAGCTTCAGTACTCATAGTTCCTCTATGCTCCCCTAAGGTGCGTGTATGAACACCCAACAATGATTTAGAAGTGTTTACCACGGCTCACTTAAACATTTACTTTTGTGCTCAAGGTGATGCTGAGAGTCTGAGATTTTTTCTTTTCTTCGTAAGTCTTGTTCTGTGGTTGAACTTTGTGACCCCCGGAGGTTTAACATGGGGGTTTGGGTGTCTCAGCCTAAGTCCCAAATGGCACTCTAATCCCTATATAGTGCAACACTTTTGACCAGAGACTAATGGGCCCTGGTCAAATGTAGTGCACTATTTAAGGTAATAGGGAACCATTTGGGACTCAGCCTCAGTTTTACCCCTGGATGACATTTCTCTCCGAGTTCACCTGACATTTACATTTTTTTCCAACTGTTTACACACAAAATCTTTTCATGTCACACGATTTTTGAAACCTCTCACTCAAAGTGGAAAACTACACACCAAATATCCAAAACCATAAGCTATTTCTCAGCCTTTGACTCAGTTGTCAATTGCATAAAACACTTTTTTTCAAAACACTACACACAAATCTCTACCTAAAACACAAAAATCTAACAGGAAGTGACTTGCTTTTCCAATCAAAATGCTACACTTATTCACCAGGTCACACACACAATAGGACAGAGGGCAATTACCAATGTCCCTGGACAGCGTGGGGGTAATATAACTATGTGTGCTGCCATCACTCAAAACGGGGTCCTCCATCACAATGCCACAACACCGGCCATATGCTCACTTTTCTGGATGCAATTTACACAATGCTTGTCCCTGATCCAGATCAGGAGCCTGCTAGTTTTGTGGTTTTATGGGACAATGTTAGTTTTCACCGGGCTGTTCTGGTCCAAAACTGGTTTGCCACCCATCCACAATTTGTAGTTTTGTACCTACCCCCATATTCACCTTTTCTAAATCCCATAGAGGAATTCTTCTCAGCCTTGCGCTGGAAAGTGTATGATCGCCAACCCTATGCCCGCATGCCGCTTCTCCAGGCAATGGAGGACGCATGTGGGGACATAGAGGTTGCCTCTGTCCAAGGTTGGATACGCCATGCTAGGAGATACTTCCCTCCATGTTTGGCAAGAGAAAACATATCTTGTGATGTGGACGAAGTATTGTGGCCAGACCCAGCCCGGAGAAGAGATGAAGCGTAGCTTAGCACTGGTGACTGCCCCCCTACCCTCCCCCCCTACCAATTCCTGGACTGCCCCCCCAGGACCCCACACACACAATTGTGTTCTTTACTGTATTCTAAAGAATATACTTTTGGTTTACATATGTTTATGGTTTTGTTGTATTCTACTGTATACAACAGTAATGTTTGGCCTAATAAATATTTTCTGTTTCTACATTGCATTGGTGTTTACAGTGTACTTGTTACCCCTCTCAGCAGATTACTGTAGAACATTGTATTGAAATGTAGATATAAGCCTATGAAAGACCAAAGAGCTTTAGATTTAGAACAACAGCTTTAGATTTAGAACAACTGCTTATGAAAGCAGTGTTTGCCCATTTGATTCAAATGCTTCATTCTGACATGTGTTTATGGCATTTTGAATGCAGTGTTACATTTTGAAGGAGACGTGAGGCATTTTTGCATTTTGCGTGTGCAGTTTAGGGAATTGTGTGTCGAGTTTTGAAAAAAAAAGGAGACAGTTTTGAAAACGTATTTAAACAGTTGGGAAAAAAACTGTAATAGGCAGGAGAAGCTTGATGGGGCTGCAGAAGGTTGCGTATCTGTGGCCCGCTAGCCACAGTCACTTAAATTTGTATTTTTTATTTTATTTAACCTTTATTTTTAACTAAAGGTTAATCAATATAATCTGTCTAGGAGACGTCTGGATTTCTCACACCAGCACATTGTTTTGATCTGGTTGCTTTTCTTTAATGACTCTTAATCCGTTACGGCAAAAAGACTTGGACGGAGTTTCAAAGGCTACTGCAGTGTGACTTATTGTCAGCGTTCGGATGGAAATTAAATACACAGATGTTTTGACAACGTGCTTGGAATGTTATTCCGTTTTGGAGTTACTTCACTCGCTCTTACCAAGACACCGGTACTAGTAAAATGCATCTCTTCTCTATAAAAGTTCCTCCCCTTCACCTCAGCTGTTAAGCCTCTTGGCACTGTGCAACACCTTGGACTTTAAGAGGTGCAATTAAAGAGAATTAGTGGAGAGAGATGGAGAGTAAGTGCCTAGTCTCCCACCTCAACTCTGTTTAGACCAAGGAGTGTGTGTGTGTGTGTGTGTGTGTGTGTGTGTGTGTGTGTGTGTGTGTGTGTGTGTGTGTGTGTTGAGGGGGTCTCTAATGGGTTTTGTTGGGGCCCATTAAGACCCGTGGAAGAAAACAGCAGTGCATGATTAGTGACTCTCTCAATGATATAATGATGGCTCTATTTAAGGGCTTGCATCCTAGGGTGTGTGTGTGTGTTGTATGGTGTGTGTGTTCACGTGTGTGTGTGTTCATCTGTGTGTGTGTGTGTGTTCATCTGTGTGTGTGTTCATGTGTGTGTGGGTTCATATGTGTGTGTTGTATGGTGTGTGTGTTCATGTGTGTGTGTGTGTGTGTGTGTGTTCATATGTGTGTGTGTTCATGTGTGTGTGTGTTCATATGTGTGTGTTGTATGGTGTGTGTGTTCATGTGTGTGTGTGTTCATCTGTGTGTGTGTATGTGTGTGTGTGTTCATGTGTGTGTGTGTTCATGTGTGTGTGGGTTCATATGTGTGTGTTGTATGGTGTGTGTGTTCATGTGTGTGTGTTGTATGGTGTGTGTGTTCATGTGTGTGTGTGTTCATCAAATCTAATCAAATTGTATTAGTCACATGCGCCGAATACAACAGGTGTAGACCTTACAGTGAAATGCTTACTGACAAGCCACTAACCAACAATGCAGTTTAAAAAAATACAGATAAGAATAAGAAATTAAAGTAACAAGTAATTAAGGAGCAGCAGTAAAATAACAATAGCGAGACTATAAACAGGGGGGAGAACAAGTATTTGATACACTGCCGATTTTGCAGGTTTTCCTACTTACAAAGCATGTAGAGGTCTGTAATTTTTATCATAGGTACACCTCAACTGTGAGAGACAGAATCTAAAAAATCCAGAAAATCACATTGTATGATTTTTAAGTAATTAATTTGCATTTTATTGCATGACATAAGTATTTGATACATCAGAAAAGCAGAACTTAATATTTGGTACTTTGTTTGCAATTACAGAGATCATACGTTTCCTGTAGTTCTTGACCAGGTTTGCACACACTGCAGCAGGGATTTTGGCCCACTCCTCCATACAGACCTTCTCCAGATCCTTCAGGTTTCGGGGCTGTCACTGGGCAATACGGACTTTCAGCTCCCTCCAAAGATTTTCTATTGGGTTCAGGTCTGGAGACTGGCTAGGCCACTCCAGGACCTTGAGATGCTTCTTACGGAGCCACTCCTTAGTTGCCCTGGCTGTGTGTTTTGGGTTGTTGTCATGCTGGAAGACCCAGCCACGACCCATCTTCAATGCTCTTACTGAGGGAAGGAGGTTGTTGGCCAAGATCTCGCGATACATGGCCCCATCCATCCTCCCCTCAATACGGTGCAGTCGTCCTGTCCCCTTTGCAGAAAAGCATCCCCAAAGAATGATGTTTCCACCTCCATGCTTCACGGTTGGGATGGTGTTCTTGGGGTTGTACTCATCCTTCTTCTTCCTCCAAACATGGCAAGTGGAGTTTAGACCAAAAAGCTCTATTTTTGTCTCATCAGACCACATGACCTTCTCCCATTCCTCCTCTGGATCATCCAGATGGTCATTGGCAAACTTCAGATGGGCCTGGACATGCGCTGGCTTGAGCAGGGGGACCTTGCATGTGCTGCAGGATTTGAATCCATGACAGCGTAGTGTGTTACTAATGGTTTTCTTTGAGACTGTGGTTCCAGCTCTCTTCAGGTCATTGACCAGGTCCTGCCGTGTAGTTCTGGGCTGATCCCTCACCTTCCTCATGATCATTGATGCCCCGCGAGGTGAGATCTTGCATGGAGCCCCAGACCGAGGGTGATTGACCGTCATCTTGAACTTCTTCCATTTTCTAATAATTGTGCCAACAGTTGTTGCCTTCTCACCAAGCTGCTTGCCTATTGTCCTGTAGCCCATCCCAGCCTTGTGCAGGTCTACAATTGTATCCCTGATGTCCTTACACAGCTCTCTGGTCTTGGCCATTGTGGAGAGGTTGGAGTCTGTTTGATTGAGTGTGTGGACAGGTGTCTTTTATACAGGTAACGAGTTCAAACAGGTGCAGTTAATACAGGTAATGAGTGGAGAACAGGAGGGCTTCTTAAAGAAAAACTAACAGGTCTGTGAGAGCCGGAATTCTTACTGGTTGGTCGGTGATCAAATACTTATGTCATGCAATAAAATGCACATTAATTACTTAAAAATCATACAATGTGATTTTCTGGATTTTTGTTTTAGATTCCGTCTCTCACAGTTGAAGTGTGCCTATGATAAAAATGACAGACCTCTACATGCTTTGTAAGTAGGGAAATCTGCAAAATCGGCAGTGTATCAAATACTTGTTCTCCCCACTGTACAGGGGGTACCGGTACAGAGTGTGGGAGGGCACCAGTTAGTTGAGGTAATATGTACATGTAGGTAGAGTTATTAAAGTGACTATGCATAGATAATTACAGAGAGTAGCAGTGGTGTAAAAGAGGGGGTGGGGGGGGGGCAATGCAAATAGTCTGGGTAGCCATTTGACTAGATGTTCAGCAGTCTTATGGCCTGGGGGTAGAAGCTGTTTAGAAGCCTTTTGGACCTAGACTTGGTGCTCCGGTACCGCTTACCGTTCGATAGCAGAGAGAACAGTCTATGACTGGGGTGGCTGGAGTTTTTGACAATTTCTCGGGCCTTCCTCTGAATAGGTTGTGTGTGTTGTATGGTGTGTGTGTGTGTTGTGTGTGTAAATGCTGGGTGCTGATCTATGTAGTAACGCGCTGCTGTCTCTGAGGGGAGCTGTGAACCACGACAGACATGTTGTTCGCTGCGATGCGCTGACGGCCCCGTCTATGGCCTCATCTCTCTGTAGAGTAAGTGCAGAGCCACGAGACATCCCAACCAGCAACACTCTGGAGGGAGAACATGTCATAAAGCCCTATACCATTTAGCCATGAGATGGGCGTTTAGATTCTCCTCTTACCAAGTTCATTCCATTTTAAATCAGTTCATTCAGGAAGTGACTTGAAATTCCAATCCAGGGGAAACCAGCACTGTTTTTTTGGGAGGATCAATTTAACACATACTGTAAGGGAATAGGTATCAAATCAAATCAAATGTTATTTGTCACATGTACCAAATACAACAGATGTAGACCTTACAGTGAAATGCTTACTTACAAGCCCTTAACCAACAATGCAGTTTTAAGAAAATACCTAAAATAAAAAAGTAAGAGATAAGAATAACAAATAATTAAAGAGCAGCAGTAAATAACAATAGTGAGGCTATATACAGGGTGTTATGGTACAGAGTCAATGTGGAGGCTATATACAGGGTGTTACGGTACAGAGTCAATGTGGAGGCTTTATACAGGGTGTTATGGTACAGAGTCAATGTGGAGGCTTTATACAGGGGGTACCGGTACAGAGTCAATGTGGAGGCTATATACAGGGGTACCGGTACAGAGTCAATGTGTGGGGGCACCGGTGTCAAGGTAATTCAGGTAATATGTACATGTAGGTAGAGTTATTAAAGTGACTATGCATAGATAATAACAGAGAGTATCAGCAGCGTAGAAGAGGGTGGGTGGGGGCAATGCAAATAGTCTGGGTTGCCATTTGATTAGCTGTTCAGGAGTCTTATGGCTTGGGGGTAAAAGCTATTTAGAAGCCTCTTGGACCTAGACTTGGCGCTCCAGTACCGCTGGCAGTGCGGTAGCAGAGAGAACATTCTATGACTAGGGTGGCTGGAGTCTTTGACAATTTTTAGGGCCTTCCTCTGACACCGGCTGGTATAGAGGTCCTGGATGGCAGGAAGCTTGGCACCGGTGATGTACTGGGCTGTATGCACTACCCTCTGTAGTGCCTTGTGGTTGGAGGCCGAGCAGTTGCCATACCAGGAGGTGATGCAACCCGTCAGGATGCTCTCGATGGTGCAGCTGTAAAACTTTTGAGGATCTGAGGACCCATGCCAAATGTTTTCAGTCTCCTGAATGGGAATAGGTTTTGTCGTGCCCTCTTCACGACTGTCTTGGTGTGCTTGGACCATGTTAGTTTGTTGGTGATGTGGACGCCAAGGAACTTGAAGCTCTCAACCTGCTCGACTACAGCCCCATCAATGAGAATGGGGGCGTGCTCGGTCCTCTTTTTCCTGTAGCCCACAGTCATCTCCTTTGTCTTGATCACGTTGAGGGAGAGGTTGTTGTCTTTGCGCCACACGGTCAGGTCTCTGACCTCTTCCCTATATGCTGTCTCGTCGTTGTCGGTGATCAGGCCTATTACTGTTGTGTCATAGGCAAACTGAACGATGGTGTTGGAGTCGTGCCTGGCCGTGCAGTCATGAGTGATCAGGGAGTACAGGAGGGGACTGGGCACGTACAATGAATAGCATTCTCACATAGGTGTTCCTTTTCTCCAGGTGTGAAAGGGCAGTGTGGAGTGCGATAGAGATTGCATCATCTGTGGATCTGTTGGTGCGGTATGCAAATTGGAGTGGGTCTAGGGTTTCTGGGAGGATGGTGTTGATGTGAGCCATGACCAGCCTTTCAAAGCATTTCATGGCTACAGACGTGGTGCTACAGGTAGGTAGTCATTTAGGCAGGTTACCTTAGTGTTTTTGGGGACAGGGACTATGGTGGTCTGCTTGAAACATGTTGGTATTACAGACTCAGACAGGGAGAGGTTGAAAATGTCAGTGAAGACACTTTCCAGTTGCTCAGCGCATGCTTAGAGTACATGTCCTGGTAATCTGTCTGGCCCTGCGGCCTTGTGAATGTTGACCTGTTTAAAGGTCTTATTCACATCGGCTGCGGAGAGCGTGATCACAGAGTTGTCCGGAACAGCTGATGCTCTCATGCACGTTTCAGTGTTACTTGCCTCGAAGCGAGCATAGAGGCTATAGCTGTTTTCCTGTACATAACCCGACTAAAAGTGCTGCCAGATCATTGGAGGAGGATGGGGCCATTTCACCCTGCAAGGCACCCTGGGTAAAGCCCCTGCAAAAGTGCCTACGAGGAAGTAGAAAGAGGGAGAATCCCAGAGAGAACCACTGCAGTGCACTCCAATCAAGCCCAGTACAGATCACTGGGGTCGCTTTGGAGGGCACAGAGGAGACACTTGTTTCCGGTTCCTCTTCAACCAGGGGGAACATGGTGTGGCGCTGTATGATTTATCAGGATGTTTCAGCCAGAGTACTGGTATGTAGGAGCAGCCCCGCAGCCCCCATGCAGGCTATTAGGCCCCCCGCATCCCCTGCAGAGAGAGGCTCAGATAAGAGAAATGGAAAAACGAAGAGGAGGAGAAAGACATCTCTCCATCCAGACTTCCTTCTCTTCTCCTCTGCTATCTTCTCCTTCGGTTGATTAGCCGCGAGGCTCAAGAGGCCTTGTTATCAACTTGGAGATGATAGAAGTTCATTGGCCACGATGTCGGAGTGATGGGGGGGAAGGTGGGCGTCATGGTGGATAGAATGGGGGGGTTCCAGTCCTCAATCTCCACAGGGTCTACTGTTTTTTCTTTCGTCCATAACATTTTGATTTGGGGACTAATTCAGAACTGATCAAGTTTCAAGTTTTATTAGTCTTATGTACAGGATACACATAGTATCCTGTACATACAGTGTCCAACTAAATGCTTAATTGCAGGTTCCATCTGGACAATTCAACAACAATAAGAAATAATACAAGATAAGAATAGGAACATAAAGTAAATGGCTCAGTAGAATAGAATTTACCTTTCAGTGCCACTAATTCCGACCTGATTCCGACCTGGTTAGGAAGTCGTTGGGTGTTCCGACCTGGTCAAATTAAATCAAATCAAATATTATTTGTCACATTTAAATGTTTAGCAGATGTTAATGCGAGTGTAGCGAAATGCTTGTGCTTCTAGTTCCGACCGTGCAGTAATATCTAACAAGTAATATAACCTAACAATTTCACAACAACTACCTTGTACACACAAGTGTAAAGGAATGAATACGAATATGTACATAAAATATATGAATGAGCGATGGCCGAACGGCATAGGCAGGATGCAGTAGATGGTATAGAGTACAGTATATACATATGAGATGAGTAATGTAGGGTATGTAAGCATTATATAAAGTGGCATTGTTTAAAGTGGTTAGTGATAAATTTATTACATCATTTTTTTTCATTATTAAAGTGGCTAGAGATGAGTCAGTATGTTGGCAGCAGCGACTCAATGTTAGTGATGGCTGTTTAACAGTCTGATGGCCTTGAGATAGAAGCTGTTTTTTAGTCTCTCGGTCCCAGCTTTCATGTACCTGTACTGACCTCGCCTTCTGGATGATAGCGGGGTGAACAGGCAGTGGCTCGGGTGGTTGTTGTCTTTGATGGTCTTTTTGGCCTTCCTGTGACATCGGGTGGTGTAGGTAGTCCTGGAGAGCAGGTAGTTTGCCCCCGGTGATGCGTTGTGCAGACCTCACTACCCTCTGGAGAGCCTTCCGGTTATGGGCAGAGCAGTTGCCGTACCAGGAGGTGATACAGCATGACAGGATGCTTTTGATTGTGCTTCTGTAAAAGTTTGTGAGTGTTTTTGGTGACAAGCTGAATTTCTTCAGCCTCCTGAGGTTGAAGAGGCGCTGCTGCGCCTTCTTCACCACGCTGTCTGTGTGGGTAGACCATTTCAGTTTGTCCGTGATGTGTACGCCGAGGAACTTAAAACTTTCCACCTTCTCCACTACTATCCCGTCAATGTGGACAGGGGGGTGCTCCCTCTGCTGTTTCCTGATGTCCACGATCATCTCCTTTGTTTTGTTGACATTTAGTGTGAGGTTATTTTCCTGACACCACACTCCGAGGGCCCTCACTTCCTCCCTGTAGGCCGTCTCGTCGTTGTTGGTAATCAAGCCTACCACTGTAGTGTCGTCTGCAAACTTGATGATTGAGTTGGAGGCGTGCATGACCACGCAGTCATGGGTGAACAGGGAGTACAGGAGAGGGCTGAGTACGCTCCCTTGAGGGGCCCCAGTGTTGAGGATCAGCGGGGTGGAGATGTTGTTACCTACCCTCACCACCTGGGGCTGGCCGGTCAGGAAGTCCAGGACCCAGTTGCACAGGGCGGGGTCGAGACCCAGGGTCTCGAGCTTAATGATGAGTTTTGAGGGTACTATGGTGTTAAATGCTGAGCTGTAGTCGACGAACAGCATACTTACATAGGTATTCCTCTTGTCCAGATGGGTTAGGGCAATGTGCAGTGTGATGGCGATTGCGTCGTCTGTGGACCTATTGGGGCGGTAAGCAAATTGGAGTGGGTCTAGGGTGTCAGATAGGATGGAGGTGATATGATCCTTAACTAGTCTCTCAAAGCACTTCATGATGACGGAAGTGAATGCTACGGGGCGATAGTCATTTAGCTCAGTTACCTTTGCTTTCTTGGGCCAAGGAACAATGGTGGCCCTCTTGAATGTGGGGACAGCAGACTGGGATAAGGATTGATTGAAGATGTCCATAAACACACCAGCCAGCTGGTCTGCGCATGCTCTGAGGACGCGGCTGGGGATGCTGTCTGGGCCGGCAGCCTTGCGAGGGTTAACACATTTAAATGTTTTACTCACGTTGGCTGCAGTGAAGGAGAGCCCGCAGGTTTTGGTAGCGGGCCATGTCAGTGGCACTGTGTTGTCCTCAAAGCGAGCAAAGAAGTTGTTAAGTTTGTCTGGGAGCAAGACATTGTGGTCCGCGACGGGGCTGGTTTTCCTTTTATAGTCTGTGATTGACTGTAGACCCTGCCACATACCTCTCATGTCTGAGCCGTTGAATGCAACTCTACTTTGTCTCTATACTGACGCTTAGCTTGTTTGATTGCCTTGCGGAGGGAATAGCTACACTGTTTGTTTTCGGTCATGTTTCCGGTCACCTTGCCCTGATTAAAAGCAATGGTTCGCACTTTCAGTTTTGCGCGAATGCTGCCATCAATCCACGGTTTCTGTTTGGGGAATGTTTTAATAGACGCTGTGGGTACAATATCACCGAAGCACTTGCTAATAAACTCGCTCACCGAATCAGCGTATTCATCAATGTTATTGTCCGACGCTATGCGGAACATATCCCAGTCCATGTGATTGAAGCAATCTTGAAGCGTGGAATCCGACTGGTCGGACCAGCGTTGAACAGACCTGAGCACGGGCGCTTCCTGTTTTAGTTTCTGTCTATAGGCTGGGAGCAACAAAATGGAGTCGTGGTCAGATTTTCCGAAAGAATGGCGAGGAAGGGCTTTATATGCGTCGCGGAAGTTAGAATAACAATGATCCAGGGTTTTGCCAGCCCGGGACACGCATTCGATATGCTGATAAAATTTAGGGAGCCTTGTTTTCAGATTAGCCTTGTTAAAATCCCCAGCTACAATAAATGCAGTCGCAGGATATGTGGATTCCAGTTTACATAGAGTCAAATGAAGTTCTTTCAGGGCCGTCGATGTGTCTGCTTGGGGCGGGATATACACGACTGTGATTATGATCAAAGAGAATTCTCTTGGTAGATAATGCGGTCGGCATTTGAGTGTAAGGAATTCTAGGTCAGGTGAACATAAGGACTTGAGTTCCTGTATGTTGTTATGATCACACCACGTCTCGTTAATCATAAGGCATACACCCCCACCCTTCTTCTTACCAGAGAGACGTTTGTTTCTGTCAGCGCGATGCGTGTAGAAGCCAGGTGGCTGTACCGACTCTGATGACGTTGTAACGGCCGTCGTCAGAAAGAGACCAAGGTGCAGTTGAGGATGTGTTCATCATGAAAGGATTTAATGATCGAATGAACACTATACAAAAGAAACCAAAAAAACGACTAGCAACAATTCTGTCAGGAACACACTAAACAGAAAACATTCACCCACAAACCCCAAAGGAAAAACAGGCTGCCTATGTATGACTCTCAATCAGCAACAACGATCTACAGCTGTTCCTGATTGAGAGCCATACACGGCCGAAACAAATGAAACCACCAACATAGAAAATTAACATAGAACGCCCACCCATGTCACACCCTGGCCTAACCAAAAACAGAGGAAAAAACCCTCTCTATGGCCAGGGCGTTACAGTACCCCCCCCCCCACAAAGGTGCGGACTCCGGCCGCAAAACCTGACTCTAAAGGGGAGGGTCCGGGTGGGCCTTCCTACGGCGGCGGCTCTGGTGCGGGACGTGGACCCCGCTCCACCCTCGGCTTGACCCACTTAGGTGGCGCCCCTGGCTGCGCCGGAGGACTGGCGGGCGACCCTGGCTGCGCCCGGCTGGAGGGCGACCCTGGCTGCGCCCGGCTGGCGGGCGACCCTGGCTGCGCCCGGCTGGCGGGCGACTCTGGCGGCTCCGGGCTGGCGGGCGGCTCTGGCGGCTCCGGACAGGCGACCGGCTCTGGCGGCTCCGGACAGGCGGGCGGCTCTGGCGGCTCCGGACTGACGGGCGGCTCTGGCGGCTCCGGGCTGGCGGGCGGCTCTGGCGGCTCCGGACAGGCGGGCGGCTCTGGCGGCTCCGGACTGGCGGGCGGCTCTGGCGGCTCCGGACTGGGGGGCGGCTCTGGCGGCTCTGGTGGCTCCGGACTGGCGGGCGGCTCTGGTGGCTCCGGACAGGCGGGCGGCTCTGGCGGCTCCGGACTGGCGGGCGGCTCTGGCGGCTCCGGGCTGGCGGGCGGCTCTGGCGGCTCCGGACAGGTGGGCGGCTCTGGTGGCTCCGGACAGGCGGGCGGCTCTGGCGGCTCCGGACAGGCGGGCGGCTCTGGCGGCTCCGGACTGGCGGGCGGCTCTGGCGGCTCTGGTGGTTCCGGACTGGCGGGCGGCTCTGGTGGCTCCGGACTGGCGGGCGGCTCTGGCGGCTCTGGCCCAGGATTCACCAGGCTAGGGAGACATGCAAGAGGCCTGGCTCTGGGCGCAGGCACAGGACTCACCAGGCTGGGGAGACATGCAGGAGGCCTGGCTCTGGGCGCAGGCCCAGGACTCACCAGGCTGGGGAGACCCACAGGAGGCCTGGTCCGAGGAGGAGGCACAGGATGTAGCAGGATGGGGAGACCCACTGGAGGCCTGGTCTTGGGAGGAGGCACAGGATAAACCAGGCTGGAGAGACCCCCTGGAGGCCTGGTCCGAGGAGGCGGCACAGGATAGACCGGGCTGTGGGGGAGCACTGGAGTTCTGGTGCGTAGGCTTGCCACCCATACTCCAGGCTGAATGCCCACTCTTGCCCGGCATGGGCGGAGCGCAGGCACAGGACGAACTGCTTCCTCCCAGCGCTCCGGAGACATAGTACGCAGCGCCGGCACAGGATAGCATGGACCGAGACAGCGCACCGGAGACCAGATGCGCTGAGCTGAAACATTCCGCCCCGGCTCAATGCCCACTCACACCCGGCAGATGTTAGGAGCTGGGATGTAGCGCACCAGGCTCTCCACGCGTACTGGGGACACCGTGCGCTTTACCGCATAACACGGTGCCTGACCAGTACTACGCTGCCTTCCGTAAGCACGGGAGTTATCTCAGGTCTAACGCCTGACTCCGCCAATCTCCCCGTGTACCCCCTCCCAAAGAATTTTTGGGGCTGCCTCTTCACCACCACCTGCTTCCCCGGCAGGTTGTTGCAGTGGTCAAATAGCTGTTCCCAAGTCCAGTCTGTTCTTCCCTCCAATTCCTCCAGCGACCAGGATGCCATCACTTCCCGAGCATGCTGCTTCATCCCCTCCTGGTGCTGCTCCTTCCTCCGCTGCTTGGTCCGTTGTTGGTGGGTGAATCTGTAACGGCCGTCGTCAGAAAGAGACCAAGGTGCAGCGGAGGATGTGTTCATCATGAAAGGATTTAATGATCGAATGAACACTATACAAAAGAAACCAAAAAAACGACTAGCAACAGTTCTGTCAGGAACACACTAAACAGAAAACATTCACCCACAAACCCCAAAGGAAAAACAGGCTGCCTATGTATGACTCTCAATCAGCAACAACGATCTACAGCTGTTCCTGATTGAGAGCCATACACGGCCGAAACAAATGAAACCACCAACATAGAAAATTAACATAGAACGCCCACCCATGTCACACCCTGGCCTAACCAAAAACAGAGGAAAAAACCCTCTCTATGGCCAGGGCGTTACAGACGTATCCCGAGTGAGCCATGTTTCCGTGAAACAAAGAACGTTACAATCTCTGATGTCTCTCTGGAATGCTACCCTTGCTCGGATTTCATCTACCTTGTTGTCAAGAGACTGGACATTGGCGAGTAGTATGCTCGGGAGCGGTGCGCGACGTGCCTGTCTACGGAGCCTGACCAGAAGACCGCTCAGTCTGCCACTTCCGCGGCGCCGTTGTTTTGGGTAGCCGGCTGGAATCCGATCCATTGTCCTGGGTGGTGGACCAAACAGAGGATCTGGTTCGGGAAAGTCGTATTCCTGGTCGTAATGTTGGTGAGTTGACGTTGCTCTTATATCCAATAGTTCCTCCCGACTTTATGTAATAAAACCTAATATTTCCTTGGGTAACAATGTAAGAAATAACACATAAAAAAACAAAATACTGCATAGTTTCCTAGGAATGCGAAGCGAGGCGGCCATCTCTGTCGGCGCCGGAAGTAGAGGAAGTCGTTGGGTGTTCCGACCTGGTTAGGAACTCGTTGGGTGTTCCGACCTGGTTAGGAACTCTTTGGGTGTTCCGACCTGGTTAGGAACTCGTTGGGTGTTCCGACCTGGTTAGGAACTCGTTGGGTGTTCCGACCTGGTTAGGAAGTCATTGGGTGTTCGGAAGTCGTTGGGTGTTCCGACCTGGTTAGGAAGTCGTTGGGTGTTAGGAAGTCGTTGGGTGTTCCGACCTGGTTAGGAAGTCGTTGGGTGTTCTGACCTGGTTAGGAAGTCATTGGGTGTTCGGAAGTCGTTGGGTGTTCCGACCTGGTTAGGAAGTCATTGGGTGTTCGGAAGTCGTTGGGTGTTCCGACCTGGTTAGGAAGTCGTTGGGTGTTAGGAAGTCGTTGGGTGTTCCGACCTGGTTAGGAAGTCGTTGGGTGTTCTGACCTGGTTAGGAAGTCGTTGGGTGTTCGGAAGTCGTTGGGTGTTCCGACCTGGTTAGGAAGTCGTTGGGTGTTAGGAAGTCGTTGGGTGTTCCGACCTGGTTAGGAACTCGTTGGGTGTTCCGACCTGGTTAGGAAGTCGTTGGGTGTTCCGACCTGGTTAGGAAGTCGTTGGGTGTTCCGACCTGGTTAGGAACTCGTTGGGTGTTCCGACCTGGTTAGGAAGTCGTTGGGTGTTCCGACCTGGTTAGGAACTCGTTGGGTGTTCCGACCTGGTTAGGAAGTCGTTGGGTGTTCCGACCTGGTTAGGAAGTCGTTGGGTGTTAGGAAGTCGTTGGGTGTTCTGACCTGGTTAGGAAGTCGTTTGGTGTTCCGACCTGGTTAGGAACTCGTTGGGTGTTAGGAAGTCGTTGGGTGTTCTGACCTGGTTAGGAAGTCGTTGGGTGTTAGGAAGTCGTTGGGTGTTCCGACCTGGTTAGGAACTCGTTGGGTGTTAGGAAGTCGTTGGGTGTTCTGACCTGGTTAGGAACTCGTTGGGTGTTCCGACCTGGTTAGGAACTCATTGGGTGTTCCGACCTGGTTAGGAACTCGTTGGGTGTTCCGACCTGGTTAGGAACTCGTTGGGTGTTCCGACCTGGTTAGGAACTCGTAGGGTGTTCCGACCTGGTTAGGAACTCGTTGGGTGTTCCGACCTGGTTAGGAACTCGTTGGGTGTTCCGACCTGGTTAGGAAGTCGTTGGGTGTTCCGACCTGGTTAGGAAGTCGTTGGGTGTTAGGAAGTCGTTGGGTGTTCTGACCTGGTTAGGAAGTCGTTTGGTGTTCCGACCTGGTTAGGAACTCGTTGGGTGTTAGGAAGTCGTTGGGTGTTCTGACCTGGTTAGGAAGTCGTTGGGTGTTAGGAAGTCGTTGGGTGTTCCGACCTGGTTAGGAACTCGTTGGGTGTTAGGAAGTCGTTGGGTGTTCTGACCTGGTTAGGAACTCGTTGGGTGTTCCGACCTGGTTAGGAACTCGTTGGGTGTTCCGACCTGGTTAGGAACTCGTTGGGTGTTCCGACCTGGTTAGGAACTCGTTGGGTGTTCCGACCTGGTTAGGAACTCGTAGGGTGTTCCGACCTGGTTAGGAACTCGTTGGGTGTTCCGACCTGGTTAGGAACTCGTTGGGTGTTCCGACCTGGTTAGGAAGTCGTTGGGTGTTCCGACCTGGTTAGGAACTCGTTGGGTGTTCCGACCTGGTTAGGAAGTCGTTGGGTGTTCCGACCTGGTTAGGAAGTCGTTGGGTGTTAGGAAGTCGTTGGGTGTTCTGACCTGGTTAGGAAGTCGTTTGGTGTTCCGACCTGGTTAGGAACTCGTTGGGTGTTAGGAAGTCGTTGGGTGTTCTGACCTGGTTAGGAAGTCGTTGGGTGTTAGGAAGTCGTTGGGTGTTCCGACCTGGTTAGGAACTCGTTGGGTGTTAGGAAGTCGTTGGGTGTTCTGACCTGGTTAGGAACTCGTTGGGTGTTCCGACCTGGTTAGGAACTCGTTGGGTGTTCCGACCTGGTTAGGAACTCGTTGGGTGTTCCGACCTGGTTAGGAACTCGTTGGGTGTTCCGACCTGGTTAGGAACTCGTTGGGTGTTCCGACCTGGTTAGGAACTCGTAGGGTGTTCCGACCTGGTTAGGAACTCGTTGGGTGTTCCGACCTGGTTAGGAACTCGTTGGGTGTTCCGACCTGGTTAGGAACTCGTTGGGTGTTCCGACCTGGTTAGGAAGTCGTTGGGTGTTCCGACCTGGTTAGGAAGTCGTTGGGTGTTCCGACCTGGTTAGGAACTCGTTGGGTGGACTTGCTGTTCATTCAGTTACACTAGTTGAACATAACAGACAGCAACTAACCAATGAGAGAAGAGAACAACAGCAAACACTGAGTGCCTTGAAAACTGGACATAGACAAAGTGGCTAACAAATGGAACCCTATTCCCTATTTAGTACATTACTTTAGACAAGGGTGTTCTTCCCTATATAGGGCACTACATTAGACAAGGGTGCTCTTCCCTATAATAGTGTACTACTTTTGACCAGAGCCCTCTTCCTTACATAGTGCACAACTTTTGACCAGGGCCCATCCTTCAGAGATGGCAGCTAGTTTTGTGGATTCACGTGACATTCAATTACACTATTTGAACATATCAGTAACTGTAGAAAGACTTATGTGGAAATAGAATCAACCGTTGATGAGGACCAGTCCATAAGGACCCTTTCCTACACCCCATTAATGAAGCCTGCTCTTGAACCTGATTCAGAGATGCCAGTTAGTTTGCCTCATTACTTCCTCTCACACTTGTGATTCCTCAGTGGCTTCAGAGGAGACCCTCAGAGGGCGTCAAATTAACATAAACATTCCCTTGGTCTAGTGGGCCCTTGTCTGTTCTGTCTGTCTGTCTGTCTGTCTGTCTGTCTGTCTGTCTGTCTGTCTGTCTGTCTGTCTGTCTGTCTGTCTGTCTGTCTGTCTGTCTGTCTGTCTGTCTGTCTGTCTGTCTGTCTGTCTGTCTGTCTGTCTGTCTGTCTTGTCTGTCTTGTCTGTCTTGTCTTGTCTGTCTTGTCTGTCTTGTCTGTCTTGTCTGTCCTTGTTTACTGCCTTAATAATGTTAGGGACACATCACAGTTCAGCTGGAGTGTGTGTGTGTGTGTGCAGGGGTGCGGGCGCTTTGGGTTCAGAGTTTTGCTTCCCGTTTGAACGTCTTCGTGTTTTAATGATCCAACGAGCAGGGGCTTGGGATCTGGTGAATATTGTCTGCTGTTTAGTCTACCAATCACAATGGTGACAAAGAGTCTGGGGGTGGGGTCAGGGAACGTTCTCCTCTCCTCAGCCTTGACTGAGACATACATACACACATACACACACCACCCCCTTGACAGGGAGCTCTGGTTAATTTAAAGACCTGCTGACGTTGAAAGGTAATTCATGGGAACACTATCAGGCACATTCTTACACTAACACATTCATACTCAACCTGTAACAAATGTTGAGACAATGTGGGACGTATTACAGTGAATATATAAACACGTCACGTGAGACCTTTAGACGGTGGGGTTTGTTTTGATCTCTCGCAGCAGGTCAGAGGTGATAAATAGCAGCAAAATCTAACGGCTACAGAATCCAGGATGCCTTGAGGAAGTTTACCTTTCTCAGTACTGCCATCTAGTGGGAAATGATGTTACAGCGCAGCTCCAAGCGTCTTCTACTAAGATATTTGGTCTCAGGATATTTTTATGTCGGTTTCGGGAGATCGCATTCACGGTAAACGCTGATCCAATGTAGGCTGAATTTAGGCCGTATTTAATCCAATATGGATCACTCAGCAGAAGATCGCATTCACGGTAAACGCTGCACATGTAGGCTGAAGCGTAAATTACCTCTTAAAGTCAAGAGCAATGTGTTACTCTATAACACGACTTGGATTGAAGCCTGGCCTAAGTATCCTAATTTGTTTACAATAATAATAATATGTCATGTTTATAGTCCCATACAGACGCATATTTATCTAGGAGGGTCTATCTCAACGACAGGGTTCAGTAATCACAGAATGTCGACCCCCTCCACCCCACCTTCACTCTTTATCTTTGAGACCATCTCACACACACACACACACACAAACACACACACACACACACACACACAACACACACACACAAACACACACACACACAACTGCCCTGTCATTCCCTGGCCAGACAGACAGACAGTGAGGTCCAGAGAGTGTTCCTATGCCCTCTACCATGACCCCCTCCCCTCCTCTGCCCTCCTCCATCTCTCTCAGTGTGTGATAGTGTGTGTATAGGATTACACCCCGCTGCTCCATCTTAACCCTGGGTGTAGCGGTTATCACCCCGCTGCTCCATCTTAACCCTGGGTGTAGTGGTTATCACCCCGCTGCTCCATCTTAACCCTGGGTGTAGTGGTTATCACCCACCTTGGCTACTCCAAGCTTGTTTTTTAAAGGAACGTTTCCCTGGGAAATGACTGATTGGGAGACAGGCTTGCAATATTCCACGTTCGTAGTTGGTGAAACTAAACAGAGATCCACAGATGTTGTGAATAAATGGAATCTGTTTACATTGTATATCCTATGGAACTATGGATATGAGTTGTCATGTTGGATATGAGACACTATTAATACATACACTGCACGTATCATATACATTCAACTTGTTAAAATGCTGTATTTCAACATGGTCTCGCCGCTGTGGTATGTTGACTTGTCCCGTCTGTGCGTCGTCACATGATGTCTCTAAATCTCCTTATATATGTCCTGCTCCACATAGCATGAATACTTATTCCACATTCTTTCATATGTTGCTTCCCAAATGGCACCCTATTCCCTATATAGCCCACAGGGCTCTGGTCATTCCCTATATAGCCCATAGGGCTTTGGTCAAATGCACCCTATTCCCTATATAGCCCACAGGACTCTGGTCAAATGCACCCTATTCCCTATATAGCCCACAGGACTCTGGTCAAATGCACCCTATTCCCTATATAGCCCATAGGGCTCTGGTCAAATAGCACCCTATTCCCTATATAGCCCACAGGGCTCTGGTCATTCCCTATATAGCCCATAGGGCTCTGGTCCAAAGTGGTGCACTGTAAAGGGAATAAATAGGGAATTTGCCATTTGAGATGCAGCCGGCATCATCCAGTGCGTAGACAGCATAACGTGCCTCATCAATACAGATCAACCCAGTCTCACAGCCAGGATCATTAGATTCCCTATGCTGAGAGATGGAGCTCAATGCTTTTCTTATTTTAAGTTTTTTACTTTATTTATTTATTTATTTTACTTTTTAGTAAATACTTTCTTAACGTTTTTTTCTCTCCTTAAAACTGCATTGTTGGTTAAGGGCTTGTAAGTAAGTATTTCACTGTAAGGTACCTGTTGTATTTGGCGCATGAGACGAATACAAATTGATTTGATTTGATCACAGGGAACGTTCCGCCCTCTGGGATGGGCCAAACGGATCCCGTGCAAAACTAGGTCTGCTTTCTCTCTCTGAGACTCACAACCCTGCTGTATTATACTGCATTATAAACCGGCTGGTTCAAGCCATAGAATGCTGATTGGCTGAAAGCCGTGGTATATCAGACCGTATACCACGGGCATGACTTAAAAGTACTTTTTACTGCTCTAATTACGTTGGTAATCAGTTTAGAATAGCAATAAGGCACCTCTGGGGTTTGTGGTATATGGACAATATACCACGGCTAAGAGCGTAGTGCACACAGCGGTGTTATTAGGAGAACTAGAGCCGCAAAGGATAGTGGAGTACAGTATATATTAGCAGGGCTAGGCTGTGATAGTACAGTACAGTACAGTATATATTAGCAGGGCTAGGCTGTGATAGTACAGTACAGTACATATTAGCAGGGCTAGGCTGTGATAGTACAGTACAGTACAGTATATATTAGCAGGGCTAGGCTGTGATAGTACAGTACAGTACATATTAGCAGGGCTAGGCTGTGATAGTACAGTACAGTACAGTATATATTATCAGGGCTAGGCTGTGATAGTACAGTACAGTACAGTACAGTACATATTAGCAGGGCTATGCTGTGATAGTACAGTATATATTAGCAGGGCTAGGTTGTGATAGTACAGTACAGTACATATTAGCAGGGCTAGGCTGTGATAGTACAGTACAGTACAGTACATATTAGCAGGGCTAGGCTGTGATGGTACAGTACAGTATATATTAGCAGGGCTAGGCTGTGATAGTACAGTACAGTACAGTATATATTAGCAGGGCTAGGCTGTGATAGTACAGTACAGTACATATTAGCAGGGCTAGGCTGTGATAGTACAGTACAGTATATATTAGCAGGGCTAGGCTGTGATAGTACAGCACAGTACAGTATATATTAGCAGGGCTAGGTTGTGATAGTACAGTACAGTACATATTAGCAGGGCTAGGCTGTGATAGTACAGTACAGTACAGTATATACTAGCAGGGCTAGGCTGTGATAGTACAGTACAGTACAGTATATATTAGCAGGGTTAGGCTGTGATAGTACAGTACAGTACATATTAGCAGGGCTAGGCTGTGATAGTACAGTACAGTACAGTATATATTAGCAGGGTTAGGCTGTGATAGTACAGTACAGTACATACTAGCAGGGCTAGGCTGTGATAGTACAGTACAGTACAGTACATATTAGCAGGGCTAGGCTGTGATAGTACAGTACAGTACAGTATATATTAGCAGGGCTAGGCTGTGATAGTACAGTACAGTACAGTACATACTAGCAGGGCTAGGCTGTGATAGTACAGTACAGTATATACTAGCAGGGCTAGGCTGTGATAGTACAGTACATATTAGCAGGGCTAGGCTGTGATAGTACAGTACAGTACATACTAGCAGGGCTAGGCACCAAGAATAACACAATAAATTCAACAGATGATTTCCATTGTGGTCCTTTTGTAGGGGGAAGAGGGGAATGCAGCGAGGTTGGGAACTGCAGTGGCAACACACAATGACAGACAACATTGTTGTTTGTTTCGTAAAATGAGCTAATTAGTACAGTTCAATTTCCTAACAAACAACGATGGACAGGTACATCTCCCTTGTCTCACATACCCTTAATATATACAACAATCAATCCCTACTAGTATATACAAACCAATCACAGTATGATACATAATATACACCATAGGGCAGACCATATGCTATCCCGGGGAATTTCCTTCTCAGTCACGTCCTATAATCTTACAACTCACTTTTGAGACATGCTACTATTTAGCATTTTTTCCCAGTAAGAACTTGAAACTACCCATTGAAGGTATACATTTCAAGTTCTTAGGAAGTCTATTCCTAAAAATAGCATGCTGAGTAATAAAATGTTTATTTCTCTATACCACTATTAAATCTAGAAGGAATCAACATCAGTGTCATCCCTTCTAGTGGAATAGTTATGGTTATGGTCACGGACCGAGTTAAAGTAGTTACATAGGTACCTGGGGACCAATGCTGTGGACAAGTTTATAAACAAGACATCATTTAATCTGAGAGACTGTCTCCTCCACTTTGAGCTATCTGAGGCTTTCAAAGTGGGAATCATCAAGATGAGTAGGTGCTGGAAGATTAAGAATAATCCTGACTAATTTGTTCTGAGATGTCTGCAATTTATTTGTAAAATTATTCTTGGTGGTACTATTGTACCAGGAAGAGCATGCGGAGTCAATGTGGCACTGAACAAGAGCCACTGCCAATGACACCATTGCATTCTTATCCAGATATTTGGATGTTCTTGCCAGGAACCTAATTTTATGGTTCTCTTTGGAGATAACGTTTTTGTGCCGTGCTCTCCCCTGTCAGTTGGTTATCTGGGACACATCCAAGATACTTAACAGAGTCTTTTGCTGTGACTACTAAATCTCAGTGTCACTTTCTACACAAACAAGATGGACTCTGTTTTTACAAGGTGAAGTGACAGCTTATTGTCATCTAAACATTTCAAATCAAGTCAAATTTTATTAGTCACATGTGCCGAATATAACAGGTCTAGACCTTACAGAGAAATGCATACTTACAAGCCCCTAACCGACAGTGCAGTTTTAAAAAAAACGGATAAGAATAAGAGATAAAAGTAACAAGTAATTAAAGAGAAGCAGTATAAATAACAATATATACAGGGGGTACCGGTACAGAGTCAATGTGGAGGCTATATACAGGGGGGTACCGGTACAGAGTCAATGTGGAGGCTATATACAGGGGGGTACCGGTACAGAGTCAATGTGGAGGCTATATACAGGGGGGTACCGGTACAGAGTCAATGTGGAGGCTATATACAGGGGGGTACCGGTACAGAGTCAATGTGGAGGCTATATACAGGGGGGTACCGGTACAGAGTCAATGTGCGGGGGCACCGGTTAGTTGAGGTAGTATGTACATGTAGGTAGAGTTAATTAAAGTGACTATGCATAGATGACCCAAGAGCGTGACAGCGGTGTGGAGATGGGGGGGGGGGGGCAACTACAAGAAACGTCTGACCTCTGGTGGCCAACTACAAGAAACGTCTAACCTCTGTGATTGCCAACAAGGGTTTTGCCACCAAGTACTAAGTCACGTTTTGCAGAGGGGTCAAATACTTATTTCCCTCATTAAAATGCAAATCATTTTATAACATTTTTGACATGCGTTTTTCTGGATTTTTTTGTTGTTATTCTGTCTTTCACTGTTCAAATAAACCATTAAAATTACAGACTGATCATTTCTTTGTCAGTGGGCAAACGTACAAAATTAGCAGGAGATCAAATACTTTTTTCCCTCACTGTAGGTGTTCCTTTTGTCCAGCTGGGAAAGGGCAGTGTTGAGTGCAATAGATATTGCATCATCTGTGGATCTGTTGGGGCGGTATGCAAATTGGAGTGGGTCTAGGGTTTCTGGGATGATGGTGTTGATGTGAGCCATGACCAGCCTGTCAAAGCACTTCATGGCTACAGACTTGATTGCTACGGGTCGGTAGTCATTTAGGCAGGTTACCTTAGTGTTCTTGGGCATAGGCACTATGGTGGTCTGCTTAAAACATGTTGGTATTACAGACTCGGAGAGGGAGAGGTTGAAAATGTCAGTGAAGACACCTGCTAGTTGGCCAGTGCATACTCGCAGTACACGTCCGGATAATCCGTCTGGCCCTGCGGCCTTGTGAATGTTACTTACTCACATCGGCTGCGGAGAGTGTGATCACACAGTCTTCCGGTACAGCTGGTGCTCTCATGCCTGTTTCAGTGTTATTTGCCTCGAAGCGAGCATAGAAGTAGTTTAGCTCGTCCGGTAGGCTCGTGTCACTGGGCAGCTGTCGACTGTGCTTCCCTTTGTAGTCTGTAATGGTTAGCAGGCCCTGCCACATCTGTCACGTCCTGACCAGTGAAAGAGGTCATTTGCCATAGTAGAATGGTCAGGGCGTGGCAGGGGGGTTTGTTTTGTATGTATTTTGGGTTTTCTGTTTCTATGTGGGTTTGTTCTAGTTATCTATTTCTATGTGTTGGTTTTCATGTTCGGTCGGGTATGGTTTCCAATCAGAGGCAGGTGTCTTTCGTTGTCTCTGATTGGAAGCAATACTTAGGCAGCATGTTTTTCCTTTGGGGTTGTGGGTAGTTGTTTTCCGTTCTAGTCTAAGTACCTGACGGGACTGTGTTGGTCGTTTTGTTATTTTGTCAAGCGTCTTCATTAAAGTATTGAAAAGTATTGAAAATGAGCACTATCCACGCTGCGTCTTGGTCTCCATTTCACGACCCCTGTGACAACATCTGACAAGCGTCAGAGCCGGTGTAGTACGACTCGATCTTAGTCCTGTATTGATGCTTTGCCTGTTGGTTCGTCAGAGGGTATAGCAGGATTTCTGTGTTGTTGTTTGTGTCGCACTGCTTTGCTTTATCTTGGCCAGGTCACAGTTGTAAATGAGAACTTGTTCTCAACTAGCTTACCTGGTTAAATAAATGCGAAATAAAAATAAAATAAAATAAATAATTAAATAAGCTTCCGGATTAGGGTCCCACTACTTGAAAGCGGCAGCTCTAGCCTTTAGCTCAGTGTGGATGCTGCCTGTAATCCATGGCTTCTGGTTAGGGTATGTACGTACGGTCCCTGTGGGGATGACGTCATCGATGCACTTATTGATGAAGCCAATGACAGATGTGGTGTACTCCTCAATGCCACTAGAGGATTCCCGGAACATGTTCCAGTCTGTGCTAGCAAAACAGTCCTGCAGCTTAGCATCTGCTTCATCTGACCACTTTTTTATTGATCTAGTCACTGGTGCTTCCTGCTTTATTTTTTGCTTGTGAGCAGGAATCAGGAGGATGTAATTATGGTCAGATTTGCCAAATGGAGGGCGGGGGAGAGCTTTGTATGCATCTCTGTGTGTGGAGTACAGGTGGTCCAGAGTTCTTTTCCCTCTGGTTGCACATTTAACATGCTGATAGAAATTTGGTAAAACAGATTTAAGTTTTCCTGCATTAAATTCCCCGGCTACTAGGAGCGCCGCCTCTGGGTGAGCGTTTTCTTGTTTGCTTATGGCAGAATTCAGCTCATTCAATGCTATCTTAGTGCCAGCCTTTGACTGTGGTGGTATGTAAACAGCTACAAAGAATATATATGAAAACTCTGTCGGTAGATAATGTGGTCTGCAGCTTATCATGAGAAACTCTACCTCAGGCGAGCAATAGCTTGAGACTTCCTAAGATATCGTGTACCAGCTGTTGTTTACAAAAATACAGAGACCGCCGCCCCTTGTCTTACCAACAGAGCAGAATCATCTGCATAGAGGAAAAAGTCACATGTACAGGCAGATTTCAGATCATTTATACAGTTATACAGTGTCTAGTGAAAGGCCCCAGTTGTCACATTTTGCTGCCTTAAAATTAAATCTAAAATTACATTTACACAACCTGCTACACATTTTCAAAGTGAAACAAAAAGTTTAGAAAATGTTCTAAACTAAGGTCTGGATTCTGTCAGATCCGGCTCGCCGACACCCGCATAGTGTTTTTTTTGTTTGTGTCAGAGGTGGAGCTGTAAAATCCACAAGTGGCTCCTTGCGTTAGTTTATCCTGGACACTGCCATTGGATGCAACGAAATCACCCAACTTTTTAATCCGACAAATCCCATCCCATGCAGCGGCGGAGAAGTTCATGCAGCTGCGTTACAAGTTCAAACACTCGATTGCGTGATGTCTACACCTCGATTAGACTAAATCCCCCCCCCCCCCATCCAAATTAACATGAAAACATGCATTAGCCTACACTTTCTATCGCCGTTTTGAACTTCTAACGCAATAGGGATAGTAAGGAAGGGCGGGGTTTGTGACAGACAAGAGCAGCCGCTCGTCTACAGTGTTTGACAGCTCATACTGCAGTTCCACCTTCAACATCTCCAACACCGCCAACATCTCCAACACCGCCAACATCTCCAACACCGCCAACATCTCCAACACTGCCAACATCTCCAACATCTCCAACACTGCCAACATCTCCAACACCTAAAACGCCTCCAACATCGCCAACACCTAAAACATCTCCAACATCTCCAACACCGCCAGCACCTAAAACACCTCCAACACCTCCAACATCTCCAACACCGCCAACACCTAAAACACCTCCAACACCGCCAACACCTAAAACACCTCCAACATCTCCAACACTGCCAACACCTAAAACATCTCCAACACCGCCAACACCGCCAACATCTCCAACACCTAAAACATTTCCAACCCCACCAACCTCTACAACACCGCCAACACCTAAAACACCTCCAACACCTCCAACACCTCCAACATCTCCAACACCGCCAACACCTAAAACACCTCCAACACCGCCAACACCTAAAACACCTCCAACATCTCCAACACTGCCAACACCTAAAACATCTCCAACACCGCCAACATCTCCAACACCGCCAACACCGCCAACACCTCCAACACCACCAACACCTAAAACATCTCCAACACTGCCAACACCTAAAACATCTCCAACACCTAAAACGTCTCCAACATCTAAAACACCTCCAACACCTCCAACATCTCCAACACCACCAACACTCCAACACCTCCAACACCTCCAACACCTAAAACACCTCCAACACCTCCAACACCTAAAACACTTCCAACACTGCCAACACCTCCAACACCTAAAACACCTAAAACAGCTCCAACACCTCCAACAACGCCAACACATAAAACATCTCCAACACCACCAACTTCTCCAACACCGCCAACACGGCCAACACGCCAACACCTCCAACACCTCCAACACTGCCAACACCGCCAACACCTCCAACACCGCCAACACCTCCAACACGCCAACACCTCCAACACTGCCAACACCGCCAACACCGCCAACACCTCCAACACCTAAAACACCTCCAACAACGCCAACACATAAAACATCTCCAACACCACCAACTTCTCCAACACCTCCAACACCGCCAACACCTCCAACACCGCCAACACCGCCAACACCTCCAACACCTCCAACACCGCCAACACCTAAAACACGGCCAACACCTAAAACATCTCCAACACCGCCAACACCTCCAACACTGCTGTGCAGATATCTGCCAACGCTCGGTCTGCTTGAATCAAGGCCTTATAAAACATTCTAAACACAGATATCTTGATTGCGTATGTCTTCGACACCGCCCAAAGTTAATACTTGGTGGAAGCACCTTTGGCAGCAAGTACAGCTGTAAATAATTTTGAAAAAGATTCTACCAGTTGCCCTCTGTTTGTTTTTCTAAATAAATTGCTCATCCCGGGGTTAGGTATTCAGAAGTCTTCTAACTTTTTACCTGGTTGTTGCTCCTTTCATATTTCTTGTGATCCTGATAAATTCCCCAGTCCTTGCTGGTGACAAGCATAGCCATAACATGATGCTGCCACGACAATACTTGAAAATACAGAAAATACTTTGTTCTTTCACAGGTTGTGTAAATCGATTTTAATACCTTTTTAGATAAAATTTTAAGGCAGCAAAATGTGAGGACTGTGCAACAGGTGTTTAGACCTTCACTAGGAGGCAATGTATTGGCCCTGAGGTTTTCTGAGGCCCGTTTGATATTGGACTGTCCTAATAATGATTGGTTGATTGATCAATTGTTTGATGGCTGATTTACTCTCCTGTACATAAAACAGCTGCTCTCTTCTAGGAAAGTTCAGTACTCTCCTCATCCTCTCTTCTCATCTTATTTTAGGTTTTCAGTTTATACTGAATATGCTTTTGGCATCACCTTGTTGATACCCTGGTACTAAAACTCAATGCTTCAAAATGTGTACAAACGTAATTTCACTTTGGGATTTGTTAATGATGGGAAAATAACTCTATATGCACATTAGCAGAGGCACAGTCCCTTCTGAGCATTTAGAAAATGAACACAGCTTCACATTAAAGTCGACAGGTCATCCTAGACTCCTAGTTGGAGCTTGCGTCAGTTCGGTCAGTCACAGATTTTAAATGAGTTTCCTGGCCTTTAACGGACTCAACAGAAGCCTAGTGTGAGTGTTCTGAGGACTGAGGTTTGAGAACAAAGAGGACTACCGCAGGTCGGCCGGGTAGTCCCCAGCCTCTCCACCAATTAACATTCCTGCTACCTTTATGACCCGGCCTAGTCCCGCCCCTTCACTCACACCTCATAAAAGTCACAAACATCAATTCTTGTAAACCATAACTGTCATTATAATCCCATTAAAAACAACCCGCCGAGCAATTTACAGTGCCTGCCAGGCTAGAGGGATCCCCTCAGTTAGAAAAACCCTCTACCAAACAGCTTGCAGAACAAATGAGGAAGTTTATTGAGAGTAATTTGCCAAAATATGACACGATAGTGACACCACTGCTGCTTTGGGCCCCTGGGTCTTGTTTTGTACCTGGTTTCTCCAGGGCTCTAACCCATATGGCTCCCTAATCCCTACATAGTGCACTACTTTTCACCAGGGCCCATAGTGCACTACTTTTGACCATGGCCCATAGTGCACTGCTTTTGACCATGGCCCATAGTACACTACTTTTGACCATGGCCCATAGTGCACTACTTTTGACCATGGCCCATAGTGCACTACTTTTGACCATGGCCCATAATACACTGCTTTTCACCAGGGCCCATAGTGTGATATGTAGGGAATAGGGAGCCATTTGGGACGCAGACCAGTATTTCCCTGAAATTGAGGACAGGTCTGACAGAGCAGGTTGCCTTTTAAGGAAACACCAGCTCTGAAACGGCCACCTCTCCTTCCAACATCACTATTAGCATCATTAAGCCCTCAAATCCTTCTGTGATTGGTCCAACCTGTTGGCCCGGCTTGAGCTCACATTCAGGGATTTTGAGGATCGACAATAGGCCAGGGCAGTTGGCATCAAGGAACACTGGCAGGCCAGAAATATGGGTGTGTCCAGATGAAGTGACGTTAAGCAGTGGATCTATTGTCTCATGTCCTGTTTCCTGTCCAGGTCCAACTAATCATCTGAATGGCTTAATACAAAAGGCATTCATGCAGAAATACAAAACATTTGTCAGATTAAGCATTTCAAAATGTATAGAACGATATATACAAAGTCTAAAAAAACATTAAGAACAGCTGCTCGTTCCATGACAGACTGACCAGGTGAATCCAGGTGAAAAGCGATGATCCTTTATTGATGTCACTTGTTAAATCCACTTCAATCAGTGTAGATGAAGGAGGAGACAGGTTAAAGAAGGATTTTTAAGCCTGGAGATAATTGAGACATGGACTGTGTGCAACTCAATATTAGTAAGGTGTTCCTAATGTTTGGTATACTCAGTGTACAGTAGAACTACTCTAATATGCTTCTCTTCAGATGTGGCCATTTTATACAGCTACAGCTAATACACCTCCAGGTTACCAGGTCCCTGTTATACAGCTACAGCTAATACACCTCCAGGTTACAGCTAATACACCTCCAGGTTACCATGTTATACAGCTACAGCTAATACACCTCCAGGTTACCATTTTATACAGCTACAGCTAATACACCTCCAGGTTACCAGGTCCCTGTTATACAGCTACAGCTAATACACCTCCAGGTTACCAGGTCCCTGTTATACAGCTACAGCTAATACACCTCCAGGTTACAGCTAATACACCTCCAGGTTACCATGTTATACAGCTACAGCTAATACACCTCCAGGTTACAGCTAATACACCTCCAGGTTACCATGTTATACAGCTACAGCTAATACACCTCCAGGTTACCATGTTATACAGCTACAGCTAATACACCTCCAGGTTACCAGGTCCCTGTTATACAGCTACAGCTAATACACCTCCAGGTTACAGCTAATACACCTCCAGGTTACCATTTTATACAGCTACAGCTAATACACCTCCAGGTTACAGCTAATACACCTCCAGGTTACAGCTACACAGCTACAGCTAATACACCTCCAGGTTACAGCTAATACACCTCCAGGTTACAGCTACACAGCTACAGCTAATACACCTCCAGGTTACAGCTAATACACCTCCAGGTTACAGCTACACAGCTACAGCTAATACACCTCCAGGTTACAGCTACACAGCTACAGCTAATACACCTCCAGGTTACAGCTACACAGCTACAGCTAATACACCTCCAGGTTACAGCTACACAGCTACAGCTAATACACCTCCAGGCTACAGCTAATACACCTCCAGGTTACCATGTCCCTGTTCATGTTGTCATGTCCCTGTTCATGTTGCCATGTCCCTGTTCATGTTGCCATGTCCCTATTCATGTTGCCATGTCCCTGTTCATGTTGCCATGTCCCTGTTCATGTTGCCATGTCCCTGTTCATGTTGCCATGTCCCTGTTCATGTTGCCATTTCCCTGTTCATGTTGCCATGTCCCTGTTCATGTTGCCATGTCCCTGTTCATGTTGCCATGTCCCTGTTCATGTTGCCATGTCCCTGTTCATGTTGCCATGTCCCTGTTCATGTTGCCATGTCCCTGTTCATGTTACCATGTCCCTGTTCACGTTGCCATGTCCCTGTTCACGTTGCCATGTCCCTATTCATGTTGCCATGTCCCTGTTCATGTTACCATGTCCCTATTCATGTTGCCATGTCCCTATTCATGTTGTCATGTCCCTGTTCATGTTACCATGTCCCTGTTCATGTTACCATGTCCCTGTTCATGTTCATGTTCCTATTCATGTCCCTGTTCATGTCCCTATTCATGTTGCCATGTCCCTGTTCATGTTACCATGTCCCTATTCATGTTGCCATGTCCCTATTCATGTCCCTGTTCATGTCCCTGTTCATGTCCCTGTTCATGTTGCCATGTCCCTGTTCATGTTACCATGTCCCTATTCATGTTGCCATGTCCCTATTCATGTTGTCATGTCCATGTTCATGTTGTCATGTCCCTGTTCATGTTGTCATGTCCCTGTTCATGTTGTCATGTCCCTGTTCACATTGTCATGTCCCTGTTCATGTTGCCATGTCCCTGTTCATGTTACCATGTCCCTGTTCACGTTGCCATGTCCCTGTTCACGTTGCCATGTCCCTATTCATGTTGCCATGTCCATGTTCATGTTACCATGTCCCTATTCATGTTGCCATGTCCCTATTCATGTTGTCATGTCCCTGTTCATGTTACCATGTCCCTGTTCCTGTTACCATGTCCCTGTTCATGTTCATTTCCCTATTCATGTTGCCATGTCCCTGTTCATGTTACCATGTCCCTATTCATGTTGCCATGTCCCTATTCATGTCCCTGTTCATGTCCCTGTTCATGTCCCTGTTCATGTTGCCATGTCCCTGTTCATGTTACCATGTCCCTATTCATGTTGCCATGTCCCTATTCATGTTGTCATGTCCATGTTCATGTTGTCATGTCCCTGTTCATGTTGCCATGTCCCTGTTCATGTTACCATGTCCCTATTCATGTTGCCATGTCCCTATTCATGTTGCCATGTCCCTGTTCATGTTGTCATGTCCATGTTCATGTTGCCATGTCCCTATTCATGTTGCCATGTCCCTATTCATGTTGCCATGTCCCTATTCATGTCCCTGTTCATGTCCCTATTCATGTTGCCATGTCCCTATTCATGTTGTCATGTCCCTGTTCCTGTTACCATGTTCCTATTCATGTTGCCATGTCCCTGTTCATGTCCCTGTTCATGTCCCTGTTCATGTCCCTGTTCATGTTGCCATGTCCCTGTTCATGTTGCCATGTTCCTATTCATGTTGCTATGTCCCTATTAATGTCCCTGTTTATGTCCCTGTTCATGTTACCATGTCCCTGTTCATGTTGCCATGTCCCTGTTCATGTCCCTGTTCATGTTGCCATGTCCCTGTTCATGTCCCTGTTCATGTTGCCATGTCCCTATTCATGTTGCCATGTCCCTGTTCATGTTGCCATGTCCCTGTTCATGTTGCCATGTCCCTGTTCATGTCCCTGTTCATGTTGCCATGTCCCTATTCATGTTGCCATGTCCCTGTTCATGTTGCCATGTCCCTATTCATGTTGTCATGTCCCTGTTCATGTTGCCATGTCCCTATTAATGTTGCCATGTCCCTGTTCATGTTGCCATGTCCCTATTCATGTCCCTGT
The DNA here is from genome assembly GCF_901001165.1 of Salmo trutta. Taxonomy (NCBI): domain Eukaryota; kingdom Metazoa; phylum Chordata; class Actinopteri; order Salmoniformes; family Salmonidae; genus Salmo; species Salmo trutta. The sequence continues at coordinate 5,497,514 of NC_042975.1, read as the reverse complement.
TCATGTCCCTGTTCATGTTGCCATGTCCCTCATGTTGCCATGTCTCTGTTCATGTCCCTGTTCATGTCCCTGTTCATGTTGCCATGTCCCTATTCATGTTGCCATGTCCCTGTTCATGTTGCCATGTCCCTGTTCATGTTGCCATGTCCCTGTTCATGTCCCTGTTCATGTTGCCATGTCCCTATTCATGTTGCCATGTCCCTATTCATGTTGCCATGTCCCTGTTCATGTTGCCATGTCCCTGTTCATGTTGCCATGTCCCTGTTCATGTTGCCATGTCCCTGTTCATGTTGCCATGTCCCTGTTCATGTTGCCATGTCCCTGTTCATGTCCCTGTTCATGTTGCCATGTTCCTTTTCATGTTGCCATGTTCCTATTGTGACAGTACCCCCCCCTAGACGTGCGGTTCCAGCAGCGCGCTGACACCGGCCTCGGGGACGACCCGGAGGGCGAGGCGCAGGGCGATCCGGACAGAGACGGTGGAACTCCCGTAGCATTGAAGGGTCCAACACGTCCTCCACCGGAACCCAGCATCTCTCCTCCGGACCGTACCCCTCCCACTCCACGAGGTACTGAAGGCCACCTGCCCGACGCCTCGAATCCAGTATGGAGCGAACGGCGTACGCCGAGGTCCCCTCAATGTCCAGAGGGGGTGGAGGAACCTCCCGTACCTCAGACTCCTGGAGCGGACCAGCCACCACCGGCCTGGGGAGAGACACATGGAACGAGGTGTTAATACGGTAATCGGTGGGGAGCTGTAACCTATAACAAACCTCGTTCACTCTCCTCAGGACTTTAAATGGCCCCACAAACCGCGGACCCAGCTTCCGGCAGGGCAGGCGGAGGGGCAGGTTTCGGGTCGAGAGCCAGACCTGGTCCCCCGGTGTTGGCCTCACTGCGGTAACGGTCTGCGCTGGCTTTCTGGCGCAGCATGATATGTATTTCCATGAGCCTATAAAGCGACCACGTTTGCATCCCAAATGGCACCCTATTCCCTATGGGTCCTGGTTCCCTGTGGCTCAGTTGGTAGAGCATGGTGTTTGCAATGCCAGGGTTGTGGGTTCGATTCCCACGGGGGGCCAGTACAAAAAAATGTAATTTTTTTTTTTTAAATGCATGAAAGAAAATGTATGCATTCACTACTGTAAGTTGCTCTGGATAAGAGCGTCTGCTAAATGACTAAAATGTAGAAGTAATGCACTATAAAGGGAATAGTACACCATGTCAGAAGTCTGCTGCTGTCACACTGATCTTATAGGACATCGTCACCCTAACATTTACAGAAGACGCTCTTATGCAGAGCAACTAGGGTTAAGCTCCTTGCCGAAGGGCACATTGACTGATTTTTCACTTAGTCAGCTCGGGATTTTTTGAACTAGCGACTTTTCGGTTACTGGCCCAACACTCTGAGACGCTAGGCTACCAGCCATCGTAACACTAGGACCAGAGACTGATCTGACGTCACACTGATCTTATTGCAATAAAAAGAGAGGCACAGACTATATAAACTAATAGTAATTTATTGGGCCAGTAACTAGTAATTTACTAGTAAATTATTGGGCCAGTAACTAGTAATTTCCTAGTAAATTATTGGGCCAGTAACTAGTAATTTACTAGTAAATTATTGGGCCAGTAACTAGTAATTTACTAGTAATTTATTGGGCCAGTAACTAGTAATTTACTAGTAATATATTGGGCCAGTAACTAGTAATTTACTAGTAATATATTGGGCCAGTAACTAGTAATTTACTAGTAATTTATTGGGCCAGTAACTAGTAATTTACTAGTAATTTATTGGGCCAGTAACTAGTAATTTACTAGTAATTTATTGGGCCAGTAACTAGTAATTTACTAGTAATTTATTGGGCCAGTAACTAGTAATTTACTAGTAATATATTGGGCCAGTAACTAGTAATTTACTAGTAATATATTGGGCCAGTAACTAGTAATTTACTAGTAATTTATTGGGCCAGTAACTAGTAATTTACTAGTAATATATTGGGCCAGTAACTAGTAATTTACTAGTAATATATTGGGCCAGTAACTAGTAATTTATTGGGCCAGTAACTAGTAATTTACTAGTAATATATTGGGCCAGTAACTAGTAATTTACTAGTAATTTATTGGGTAAATCACCAACGTTTCGGCGTCACTGTGCCTTCTTCAGGGTGATGTCATGAATGCTTGAACCAGGTTATGTAGACAAACAGTGCAATTAGTGCAACCAACAACAATAGTGAGAGGTGCACCCTGAAGAAGGCACAATAAATTACTGGGAGTTTATATATAGAGTGTGCGACTCTCTTCATTTTTATAGCTTATAGTTTATTCACCATTAGTCAGCACCTCTACATTAAATAATTTTCTCTGGGTAATACGACATCATAACCCTGGGACCAGAGACTGATATGATGTCACGCTGATCTAATACGACATCATAACCCTGGGACAAGAGACTGATATGATGTCACGCTGATCTAATACGACATCATAACACTGGGACAAGAGACTGATATGATGTCACGCTGATCTAATACGACATCATAACCCTGGGACAAGAGACTGATATGATGTCACGCTGATCTAATACGACATCATAACCCTGGGACCAGAGACTGATATGATGTCACGCTGATCTAATACGACATCATAACACTGGGACAAGAGACTGATATGATGTCACGCTGATCTAATACGACATCATAACCCTGGGACAAGAGACTGATATGATGTCACGCTGACCTAATACGACATCATAACACTGGGACAAGAGACTGATATGATGTCACGCTGATCTAATACGACATCATAACCCTGGGACCAGAGACTGATATGATGTCACGCTGATCTAATACGACATCATAACCCTGGGACCAGAGACTGATAATAATGTCACACTGATCTAATACGACATCATAACCCTGGGACAAGAGACTGATATGATGTCACGCTGATCTAATACGACATCGTAACCCTGGGACAAGAGACTAATATGATGTCACGCTGATCTAATACGACATCATAACCCTGGGACAAGAGACTGATATGATGTCACACTGATCTAATAGGACATCCGTCTGGGGGAAACGTAATCAAATTCTACAGTCACCGTTGGGCAGAGGGTTAGTTGGGCCAAGTGTGTGTGTGTGTACGTGTGTACGTGTGTGCTGGGGGGCGGGAGTAACAAATGGAGAGTAACAACCCTTTCTCATAGGTCCAGGGAGACTCTCTTAGCATAAAACCGGTTTCCGCACCTTCCTCACTCTTGTCATCTAATGAAAGTTAGGTCTCCTATGCGATATGCTACCACAGTATGAACGTAGACTACAAATAGGCTGCATCCCAAATGGCACTTTATAGTCAACTTTATAGTCCACTTATTTTGACCAGGGGCCATAGGGCTCTCTGGTCAAAAGTAGTGCACTGTGTGGAATGGGGTGCCATTTGGTACGAAGCAATGAACGTCGACTGAACGTAGGCTTGGCTGACCACTAATCTCTAAAAGTAAAGACAAATGGGATAGTTTGTGTTTATTTTAAACAAATGTATTGAGCAAGTAGAATATAAGACAGTTGTAAAAATCATTCAGTATAATGAAGGATTTCTCAGGCCAAAGTTAAGCGCACATTTTAGATGAATAGCGACACCTTGTGGTCAGGGATCGTAGCTTCTTCCTCGAAACAGGAAGGAAGATAGATCATTGTAATGGATAATTGTATTGGTGCTGAATTTAAGACATTCTTGCATTCTTTTTAACAAACATAAAAACAAAAATGAAGCAACACAAAAAACCATAGAGAAGAGGCTGCAAAATTTGTATTTTTAAATGTTTGGGTACGTTTTTTTGGCAAAAGCTTATTTTAAATTAACTAAGTATAAAATTATTGCATAATTCCAAACACAATGCCAAAATAAACCCTTAAAAACATTTCTAACCCCTTGTAGAGTTGAAAGGACTGGACAGATGTAAGCTCTGGTAGGCAAGATGGTGTTGAGCAATAGTGTTTTGTTCAGTCTGGAGACAGTGGGAGGGAGGGGACATTCTTCTTCAGAGAGGGGGCAGGGATGCTGGGAAGCCACATGGAGAAATGTTGCATATGAAGCTCCCTCCTTTTGTACTACCAAGGCCTCTCCGTTTTAACTCATCTTTCACCAGATACATGAAGTTCTTGGCTACCTCTCTAGACTCTGGAACAAAACATGTGACAACACGTCCTTAGCATAGGGTTAGCCACTCTTGCGTTGTCTTGGTGTGTGTGTTTAGGGTCGTTGTCCTGTTGGAAGGTGAACCTTCACCCCAGTCTGAGGTCCTGAGTGCTCTGCAGCAGGTTTTCATCAAGGAGCTCTATGTACTTTGCTCCATTCATCTTTCCCTCGATCTTGACTAGTCTCACAGTTCCTTCTGCTGAAAACATCCCCACAACATGATGCTGCCACCACCATGCTTCACCGTAGGGATGGTGCCAGGTTACTTCCAGATGTGACGCTTGGCATTCAGGCCAAAGAGTTCAAAGAGTTTATCACACCAGAGAATCTTTTTTCTAATGGTTTGAGAGTCCTTTAGGTGCCTTTTCGCAAACTCCAAGCAGGCTGTCATGTGCCTTTTACTGAGGAGTGGCTTCCATCTGGCCACTCTACCATAAAGGCCTGATTGGTGGAGTGCTGCAGAGATCGTTGTCCTTCTGGAAGGTTCTTCCATCTCCACAGAGGAACTCTGGAGCTCTGTCAGAGTGACCATCGGGTTCTTGGTCACCTCCCTGACCAAGGCCCTTCTCCCCTGATTGCTCAGTTTGGTCGGGCGGCCAACTCTAGGAAGAGTCTTGGTGGTTCCAAACTTCTTCCATTTAGCAATGATGGAGGCCACTGTGTTCTTTGAGACCTTCAATGCTAAATACGTTTTTTGGTACCGTTCCCCATATCTATGCCACGACACAATCCTGTATCGGAGCTCTACGGACAATTCCTTCAACCTCATGGCTTGGTTTTTGCTCTGACATGCACTGTCAACTGTGGGACCTTATATAGACAGGTGTGTGCCTTTCCAAATCATGTCCAATCAATTGAATTTACCAGTGGACTCCAATCAAGTTGTAGAAACATCTCAAGGATGATCTATTGAAACAGGATGCACCTGAGCTCAATTTCAAGTCTCATAGCAAGGGTCTGAATACTTATGTAAATCAGGTATTTCTTTTTTTGTGTGTGTTTTTTTTGCTAAAGTTTCTAAAAACCTGTTTTCACGTTGTCATTATGGGGTATTGTGTGTAGATTGATGAGGGAAAAAATGTATTTAATCAATTTTAGAATAAGTCTGTAACGTAACAAAATGTGGAAGAAGTCAAAAGGTCTGAATACCTGAATGCTCTGTATATGAATATGTTTTTTTTTAAAGCCTTGTCTCATGCTAACAGAATTCATGCTGTAGACTAACTAGTTTCTAATAGGCTATCCTGAAGCCGCAAATCAAATAAAGACGGCAGCTGTGTTGTTCCCCCGCTTAACAGCTGTGTCGTTCCCCCCGCTTAACAGCTGTGTTGTTCCCCCCGCGTAACAGCTGTGTTGTTCCCCCGCTTGACAGCTGTGCTGTTCCCCCGCTTGACAGCTGTGCTGTTCCCCCGCTTAACAGCTGTGTTGTTCCCCCGCTTGACAGCTGTGCTGTTCCCCCGCTTAACAGCAGTGTTGTTCCCCCGCTTGACAACTGTGCTGTTCCCCCGCTTAACAGCTGTGCTGTTCCCCCGCTTAACAGCTGTGCTGTTCCCCCGCTTAACAGCTGTGCTGTTCCCCCGCTTGACAACTGTGCTGTTCCCCCGCTTAACAGCTGTGCTGTTCCCCCGCTTAACAGCTGTGTTGTTCCCCCGCTTAACAGCTGTGTTGTTCCCCCACTTAACAGCTGTGTCGTTCCCCCGCTTAACAGCTGTGTTGTTCCCCCGCTGTCAAACGGGGTAACAACACAGCTGTTTAACGGGGTAACAACACAGCTGTTAAACGGGGTAACAGCACAGCTGTTAAACGGGGTAACAACACAGCTGTTAAACAGCTGGACAGCTGATGAAACTGAAGAGTATTTCTGTCTGTAATAAAACCCTTTTGTGGAGAAAATCTTCTTCTGATTGGCTTGGCCTTCTGATTGGCTTGGCTCCCCAGTGGGTGGGAGCCAGGCCAAGGCTGTGACCATTGCCCAGTCATGTGAAATCCATATATCAGGGCCTAATGAATTTCACTTGACTGATTTCATTATATGAATTGTAATTCAGTAAAATCATTGAAATTGTTACATGTTGTATTTATATTTTTGTTCAGTATAGAATTGTCCCTATACCCATCACGAGTTTGCTACAACCTAGCCTATGAATGAATGTTTACTGCAGCTCTACTGTCAACACTACTCAATGTTTACAGCAGGTCTACTGTCAACACTACTCAATGTTTCCCCAGACGTATTCATCCCTCCATCACCCTCATTGCGATTTCTCTTGCTTTTGCTTTTCCTACTTACAACAGGTGTAAATAGCTGATCATCAGTAAAAATTATTATTATTTTCAATATCAGTTGCACTACTGCTACCAACTAAACCATATGGACAACAGACTACAGATAGACTACAGATAGACCAGTTAGAGTGTTAGGCCAGTAACTGAAAGGTTGCTGGTTCAAATACCTAATCTGACATGGTGAAAAATCTAATTTGCACCAGGTGTACCTCTACTATTTTGGCTGACGCTGGAAAACAACACATTTCACCGCACCTATCTGGTGTATGTGACAATCAATTTTTTTTTTAGGATCCTGCATGCTGACCAAAGTAGAGTTGTGCTAATCATACAACTTTGTTTCAAACGCTCAGTCGTATCCACGTGCTATCTGTAGAGACTGCCGCCTTGCCTCCAAGCCAGCGAGCTTGCCCTTCCGCTGTAAATACCTGTTGGATGCATTCACATGCTTTGAACTTGTTGAGAAATGCCTTGGCTAATGGCCAACAAGCTGCATTAACCATAAACTAAAATGACAGTTAACATGCTTGTAAACAGAATATAGAGTTCAAAACCCTATTAATAGATTGCTTTTTATAAATAATGTTTTGCTGTTACATTTAGCTGCCGAAAATGCTGTTATCCAGGTCATTTCCTTAGAAGGTGAGGTCAGAGGTCAACATGTAGGCAGAGTCAGAGACCAGGGATGATAGATGAGTTTTCCACTAGTAATTACCAGTTGGAGGTCCGTTCAAGTGTTTTTTTTTTCCTGTTGTATGTGGTAATTCCCACTTCCCAATTGGTTACGAACACAGCATGAGTCCAGGCCTGCCTCATGCTGTGTTCGTAACCAAGTGGGAAGTGGGAATTACTGTTAACTGTTAAGTCAGAACTGGGAAATCTTACTTCAGTGAGTTCAAGACAAATGGGGAAATACGTTTTGAATGGTCATCCAACTCGGAATTGTAAGTCGGGAATTCGGGCCTGAAGATCAGTGATGTCATCATGATTCAACATTGTTTTTTCTGAGTTCCCAGTTGTCTTGAAAGCACCATAAATCCAGAGAAGGCCAGACTTTGATGGCAAAGTTTGATGACAAACTGTACGCACGAAGGACCGCTGCGCCACCTTCCTGTTCAAGTGAGCACAGCACAGCAAGGTGAGACCAAAATGTCTTGTATGCTGCTACATAAAAGATGTTCTATGCCAGGGAGATATGTATACTGTTGCTTAGAAAGTAATACTAAGTGTATGTTGTGTAGTAAGATGTTAGTAGCCCATGTGCCTCATCCCAAAAATGTGGTCTATTTTCCGCTCTTAATTTCACCTACTGTTCTGACTTGGCGGTGCACATGTAGCCTATAACCAGTTTTAGAAAAATGTAATCATCGAATATTGTAAGAGCTTTCATTGTCTGCTTATATGCCCCCTTTATTTATCCTACGGTTCTGACTTGGTGTATAGGGAGAACACTGTAAGTACGACCCATGTTCTGAATTCTGTCTCTGTACATTTTAAAAGTGCTAAACAAGTAGTTATATTGACTACGTCCATCCTAGCTCACTCATTAATGTCTTAATCAAAATTACAGATTGCCTTTTATCTGCTTGTTGTCCCCTTTATGCCATAGTTTGTACATCTCAATTGTCATTAGAAACCACATTTGTTTAAGCAAGTCCGCCATATCAGCTATGTTTTTGAAAAAAAGCAGTAAATGAGGCTGAATGGACTGTTTCGCTGCCAGACAAAGCTCCACTGATAGCCAGCTGTAGCGGTGGATTCACTCCATGGTGCTGAAAAGAAAGCTGATGTTTGGGGGTTTGGGGGTGGGGTTACTTCCGATTTTGGGGAGGGGGGATTCCAAGTAATGGCCTATGTTCTACCACACCATCTTCAGAGATAGCTGCACACATGGAGATGTTTCCTCGACGTTGTCCATGCTCTTGGCCGATGAGGTTCCGCCCACAGAGTCGTGTTTAGGCTCGGTTGAAGCCCGCTTTATCAACAAAGATATACTTGTGATGGTTCACAGCAGCATCAAGCACCATCTTAAAATATATTTTGGTTAGTAATTTTTACAGTATAATTCCAATATGATATTTTGAAATAGCATGTGCATCAAATAGTAACAGATATACAGTATATAGTGCTGTACCTGAACATACTCGGCCCACATTTGTTTCACCCGGTCGTTGTTTATCTCAAAAGGCACCAGGTAAATGTGTTTCATAGATACCTGCTGACTCTTCAAAAAAGGCGGGTAATTGTTGATAGGCTGACGGATGCAGAATTGGCCTTCTTTATTTCACACAGCCACATGTCATTGAAAATGTGCTTAAAGTTTTTGAAAAACAGCCTTTTTGATCATCTGCTTTGAGTTTTGTACTAAGAGTTGTGAAATTCTACCACATACTTGTGAAAATAGTACCAAAGCGATAAAAAAAAAATAATCTATCCTGATTGCCTAGTCACTTTTACACCTACCTACATGTACATATTACCTGAATTACCTCGTACCCCTGTATGTTGACTCGGATGGCTCATTCATCACAAAACCAACTGATATTGCCAACTACTTCAATGATTTTTTTCATTGGCAAGATTAGCAAATTTAAGCATAATATGCCAGCAATAAATGCTGACACTACACATCCAAGCGTATCTGACCAAATTATGTCATTTTAAATTCCGTAAAGTTAGTGTAGAAGAGGTGAAACAATGATTGTTGTCTATCAACAATGACAAGCCACCGGGGTCTGACAACTTGGATGGAAAATTACTGAGGATAATAGCGGACGATATTGCCACATCTTAAATTTAAGCCTACTAGAAAATGTGTGCCCTCAGTCCTGGAGGGAAGCTAAAGGCATTCTGCTACTGGCTCAAATAGCCGACCAATCAGCCTGTTACCAACCCTTTGTAAACTTTTGGAAAAAATGGTGTTTGACCAGATACAATGCTATTTTACAGTAAATAAATTGACAACAAACATTCAGCATGCTTATAGAGAAGGACATTCAACAAGCACAGCACTTACACAAATGACTGATGATTTGCTGAGAAATTGATGATGAAAAGATTGTGGGGGGCTGTTTTGTATAGACTTCAGTGCGGCCTTGGACATTATCGATCATAGTCTGTATTTGTATTTGGGACAAATCATTCACTAAACCCTAAACCTCAACTAAATCTTGTAATAAATAATGTGGAAATTTAGCAAGTTGAGGTGACTAATCTGCCTGGAGTAACCCTGGATTGTAAACTGTCATGGTCAAAACATATTGATACAACAGTAGCTAAGATGGGGAGAAGTCTGTCTATATTAAAGCGCTGGTCTACCTTCTTAACAGCACTGTCAACAAGGCAGGTCCTACAGGCCCTAGTTTCTACCTTCTCAACAACACTATCAACAAGGCAGGTCCTACAGGCCCTAGTTTCCACCTTCTTAACAACACTATCAACAAGGCAGGTCCTACAGGCCCTAGTTTCTACCTTCTTAACAACACTAACAACAAGGCAGGTCCTACAGGCCCTAGTTTCCACCTTCTTAACAACACTATCAACAAGGCAGGTCCTACAGGCCCTAGTTTCCACCTTCTTAACAACACTATCAACAAGGCAGGTCCTACAGGCCCTAGTTTCTACCTTCTTAACAACACTATCAACAAGGCAGGTCCTACAGGCCCTAGTTTCTACCTTCTTAACAACACTATCAACAAGGCAGGTCCTACAGGCCCTAGTTTCTACCTTCTTAACAACACTATCAACAAGGCAGGTCCTACAGGCCCTAGTTTCTACCTTCTTAACAACACTAACAACAAGGCAGGTCCTACAGGCCCTAGTTTCTACCTTCTTAACAACACTATCAACAAGGCAGGTCCTACAGGCCCTAGTTTCCACCTTCTTAACAACACTATCAACAAGGCAGGTCCTACAGGCCCTAGTTTCTACCTTCTTAACAGCACTATCAACAAGGCAGGTCCTACAGGCCCTAGTTTCTACCTTCTTAACAACACTATCAACAAGGCAGGTCCTACAGGCCCTAGTTTTGTCACACCTGTTCAGTCGTGTGGTCAGGTGCCACAAAAAAGGACTTAGGAAAATTGCAATTGGCTCAGAACAGGGCAGCACGGCTGGCCCTTGGATGTACACAGTGAGCTAATATTAATAATATGCATGTCAATCTCTCCTGGCTCAAAGTGGAGGAGAGATTGACTTCTTCACTACTTGTATTTGTGAGAGGTTTTGACATGTTGAATGCACTTGAGCCGTCTGTTTGAACTACTGGCACACAGCTCAGACACCCATGCCTACCCCACAAGACATGCCACAAGAGGTCTCTTCACTGTCCCCAAGTCCAGAACAGACTATGGGAGGAGCACAGGTCTACATAGAGCCATGACTACATGGAACTCTATACCACATCAGGTAACTCATGCCAGCAGTAAAATTAGATTTAAAAAAACAGATTAAAAACACCTTATGGAACAGCGGGGACTGTGAAGCAACACAAACATGGGCACAGACACACACAGACACACACACACATTATAACAATGGGGATCCATAATAAATACAAATACAGCGTCGTCATTGTTATTTTATTGTTACTATTTCCATTTTTTATTTAGCAATTATTATTTTTTAACTTTTTAGCTCCTCGTTGTTGTTGGGATAGGGCTCTTAAGTAAGCATTTTCACGGTAAAGTCTACACCTGTTATTTGATTTACATTACCCTTACAGAAACAATACTGTAGTTGCATATTTTACCACTAGATGGTAGTAAACAGTCATTGGATAGGTTAACATCATGCTGCTCTCGCTCAAGGAAAGGTGATAAAAAGGGAAGCCATGTAAACTATGTTTTTACATGTTTTTAATGTGACCTTTATTTAACCAGGCAAGTCAGTTAAGAACAAATTCATATTTACAATGACGGTCCTACCCCCGGCCAAACCCTAACGATGCTGTGCCAATTGTGCGCCACCCTATGGGACTCCCAATCACGGCCGGTTGTGATACAGCCTGGAATCAAACCAGGGTCTGTAGTGACACCTCTAGCACTGAGATGCAGTGTCTTAGAACGCAGCGTCACTCGGGAGACCGAATATTGGTGGTATTGAGTAACGGTGGTGTGTAGACATGCAAAGGTAACACGAAGACTCACAAAAGAGTTAAGTTGGCAACAGACACTGTTTTGGAAAAACAAGCACACTAATTAAACATGCTTTTACAATCTAAATTAAAATTACAACACATTAATTACATTTTCTCAGCACAATATAACAATTATTTAAAATGAATATAACTTCTTCCATAACTACATGCCACAACTTTTGAAAAAGAAAAGATAAAAGAAAATAAGAAATAAATTAATATAATGTCCAAAGCTCAGTGCAACTACACACTGTTGCTGGCAGGTGTATATAATTGAGCACACAGCCATGCAATGTCCATAGGCAAACATTGGCAGTAGAATGACCTGTACTGAAGAGCTCAGTGACATTCAACGTGGCACTGTCATAGGATGACACCTTTCCAACAAGTCAGTTTGTCAGATTTCTGCCCTGCTAGAGCTGCCTCAACTGTAAGTGCTGTTATTGTAAAGTGGAAACGTCCGGGAGCAACAACGGCTCAGCCGTGAAGTGGTAGGCTACACAAGCTCACAGAAGGGGTCCGCCGAGTGCTTAAGTGCGTAAAAATCGTCTGTCATCGGTTTCAGCACTCACTACTGAGTTCCAAACTGCCTCTGGAAGCAACGTCAGCACAAGAACTGTTCGTCGGAAGCTTCATGAAATGGGTTTCCATGGCCGAGCAGCCGGCTATAGCGGTGTAAAGCTCGTCGCCATTGGACTCTGGAGCAGTGGAAACGCGTTCTCTGGAGTGATGAATCACGATTCACCATCTGTCAGTCCGACGGATGCCAGGAGAACACTACCTGCCCCAATGCATAGTGCCAACTGTACAGTTTGGTGAGGGAGGAATAATGGTCTGGTGCTGTTTTTCATGGTTCAGGCCCCTTAGATCCAGTGAAGGGAAATATTAACGCCCCAGCATACAATTACATTCTAGACGATTCTGTGATTCCTACTTTGTGGTAACAATTTGGGGAAGGCCCTTTCCTGTTTCAGCATGACAAAGCCCCCATGCGAGGTCCATACAGAAAGGGTTTGTTGAGATCGGTGTTGAAGAACTTGACTGGCCTTGACAGAGCCCTGACCTCAACCCCATTGAACACCTTTGGGATGAATTGAAACGCCGACTGCGAGCCAGGCCTAATCGCCCAACATCAGTGCCCGACCTCACTAATGCTCTTGTGGCTGAATGGAAGCAAATCCCCGCAGCAATGTCTAGTGGAAAGCAGAAGAGTGGAGGATGTTATAGCAGCAAAGGGGGGGACCAACTCCATATTAATACCAATGATTTTGTAATGTGATGTTCAACCAGCAGGTGATGTCCACATAATTCATGGCCAAAAGTATGTCAGACTAATTTGCACATTAAACACATTAAAAGTATGTGATGGTGAGTTGAGAAGGCAAGCAGAAATACTGTTACAACATTTTTCAATTGACTGACATAGCCCCAAATAAAAAAGTAATCATTGGCTGTTAATACTCTCTCTGTGTATTTTACATTTTATTAGAAACTTAAGGTGTACATATTATATATATACATATATATATATATATATATATATATATATATATATATATATATATATATACCCTCTAACTAAATACTTACTTGTAGGTTCTTTCCTCAGTAGGGGCTCGTAAGTAAGCATTTCACTGTAAGGTCTACAGCTGTTGTATTCAGCATTTCACTGTAAGGTCTACAGCTGTTGTATTCAGCATTTCACTGTAAGGTCTACTACACCTGTTGTATTCAGCATTTCACTGTAAGCATTTCACTGCATTTTCACTGTTGTATTCCTCGCGTGTGACTAATACAATTTGATTTGATTTGATTCTCGACAATGCAACAACTAATAAAATATAATAATACAAACATAAAATAAATGGTTCGGTAGAATAGAATATATTTTTTTAGCATAAGTATAATACAGGAATGAACAATTTATAGTCCAATATTTACACGTGTTTTGGGGACAAGTGTTTAAATTGTGAATTATTTAGCGATAATAGGAGTCAGGTAGAAGCAATTGTGATGTATGTGTAGCATGAATGTATATTATATGTGTGTGTCTATCTGTATGGGTGTACACTCATCCACCCACACGCACACACACACACACACACACACACACACACACACACACACACACACACACACACACACACACACACACACACACACACACACACACACACACACACACACACACACACACACAGACGTTTCCTTCAAAATGTCATACATTCCAGAACTTTTTATAGAAGGAAAACTTTTTTTGTTGCAAATAACCAATTGTAAAATATTCTCATGTGATCTTCTTAAAAAAAATACCTTCATACAGAAGTAAAATTGTCAATACTAAACATATGAGTATCAAATACGTAACAATCAGCAGTTTTGAAGAGTACACTGACTCCACCCTCTCCATCTGCTCAACAAGAGGCATCTTTCTGGTAGGGAGGGAGGCTGAGGAGCGCTATCTGTACCCGACATGTATGACACACCCTGCCCTGATAACTGTTCCTCCTCACACTGGGAGGAGTTGATTGCAGGAACATCCCCTACAGACAGACACCGGGAGTTCACTGTTCATAACCTCCCCCATCAATAGGACCTATATTCAGAACTGAAACACATCAACTCCACTGTAAATGTAGCCTAAGTCAGGAAGCAAAATGTGTTAGCAAAACGGTAACAAAAAGTGTCTAGAATTGCAGGATATTAGCTTTTAAAAGTGCTAAATTCTCTCTCTCAACCTCATGGCAAAAAAAATGTATAGAATAGCATAAGGCCTATTCTCCCTCACTCATCAGTATCTGGTTACAGGAACATCCCATAATTCACTGGGAGTTTATTGTTTACAACCTCCCCAACACAGGAACTAGCTGAATTCCAAACCAAAACACATCAACTCCATTCGACCTGGTCATACAGTGCCTCCCCATTCATTACAGTTTTTTACAATTGCTAACAAGCGTTTACCTGTACTTAAGATACTTTTACTAAACTCTTAACACAGCAACACACCTACATCACACAATTAGATAAATAGTACATTTTCTGCTCGAAAAACACATTTTGTTTATTAAATACCAACTCTACATACACTAACTCTATCAAAACTGTGGCTGGGTTCTAGTCTGTGGCTGGGTTCTAGTCTGTGGCTAGGTTCTAGTCTGTGGTTGGGTTCTAGTCTGTGGCTGGTTTCTAGTCTTTGGTTGGGTTCTAGTCTGTGGCTGGGTTCTAGTCTGTGGCTGGGTTCTAGTCTGTGGCTGGGTTCTAGTCTGTGGTTGGGTTCTAGTCTGTGGCTGGGTTCTAGTCTGTGGCTGGGTTCTAGTCTGTGGTTGGGTTCTAGTCTGTGGTTGGGTTCTAGTCTGTGGTTGGGTTCTAGTCTGTTGTTGGGTTCTAGTCTGTGGCTGGGTTCTAGTCTGTGGTTGGGTTCTAGTCTGTGGCTGGGTTCTAGTCTGTGGCTGGGTTCTAGTCTGTGGTTGGGTTCTAGTCTGTGGTTGGGTTCTAGTCTGTTGTTGGGTTCTAGTCTGTGGCTGGGTTCAAGTCTGTGGCTGGGTTCTAGTCTGTTGTTGGGTTCTGGCTTGCTGCCTATAACTGGGATCCTACAAACTGTGTGATTAAAACTAACTAACTACACTGGGTTCCAAAATGGGTTCCAAAATGTTCTTCAGCTGTCCCCATAGGAGAACCCTTTTTTATTACCGGTTGAACCCTCTTGGGCTCGAATTAGAACCCTCTGTGGAAATGGTTCTATCTTGAACCCAAAATGGTTCTACCTGGAACCAAAAAGGGGACAGCCAGAGAACCATTTTAGGTTCTAAATAGCACCATTTTTCTAAGAGTGTATCACACTGTGTGGAATGATTGACTTTAGCTGTTTCCTCGCCAATCTATTTTATTTGTGTAGATTTAAACTGACTTTTTCCAAAATGGCGTCTGTCACTTTCCACCATACGAGGAAACAGACTTTTTCCAGATTGGCGGCTACCAGCTTCAGAGACTACGGTGATTGTTTCATCACATGTAGAAGCTGCATCTATTTTGCATAGTTCCTGGATAGTATGGACCGGCCAAATTTCACAGAGAGGAACTTTAAAAACTTCAATGAACATGATCTTAATTTTAGTGACCTTGATTCTATCTCAGCTATCCCTGAACCTGATTTAGCTTTGAGCCTTTATGCGGATGTCTTCTTCAATGCTATTGTGGATAATTATGCTCCCTTCAAAAAAGGAAGGGTTAAAGGTAGATCGAATGCCTGTTACACTCCAGAATTATCAGAAGTCATTCATAAAAGAGATGATGCTTGGGTCAAGGCCAGGAGAACATAGGCTTACACCCGGACTGGCAAACTTTTATTAAGCAACTGAGGAATCATTGTGTAAGACAATTCAGAAAGGCTAAATCTGATTCTTATGTAACAGCTCTTTCGGCTTGTAATGGGAATCCGGCTAAATTCTGGAAAACTGTCAATTCCTTGAAGGATTCTACTTCCTCCTCTCTGCCACAACAAATGTATTCAGACACTGGCCTCATTACGGGAAAAAAAATACTATGATTGATGCCTTTAATCACCATTTATTTCAGCTGGCTATTTCTCTTTGAAATAACTTCTAAGCCTATTCACAATGATGCTGGGCTGGATGCTGATAGGGGGAAACTTGCTGAATGATCAGAGAAATTATAGTCAAAGCTTTTCTTTTAGGCTATTTACAGAAACAATAAGTTGTGGATTCTTTGCAAGCAATAGACAAGAAATCCACGGGGGGGGGGGCCTACCAATTGGATAGGCTAAATGTGCAGCACCCATCGTTGGCAGCTCAATAACCCACATGTTTCATTTAGCATTGTTATCAGGAAATATTCCAAAAGTATGGAAATCAGCTCTTGTGCTGCCACACCATAAGGACGGGGATGGTAGAGATCTTAATCATTAATCGCCCCATTTCAAGGCTTCCTTCACTGGCTAAGATTTTTGAATCCTTGGTAAAATGTACAACGTTGCTTGTTTTATCTGAGAAATGTATTTTGAATGTTATCCAATCAGGGTTTAGGCCTGGTCATATCACTATTATAGCAACCACGTTAGTTGTTAATGATCTTGTCAACGCTTTAGACACTCTAATGAAATGTTCTGCTTTGTTTGTGGACCTGTCGAAAGCTTTTGATTCTGTTGATCATGTTATTTTATTTAATAAGTTGTCCTCGAAATGCTTGAGCTCTGATGCCTGTTCATGGTTTCATCATTATCTTGGTGACAGAACTCAGGTCATCGTGATTGTCTGAATTTTTTGGAGTACGTAAAGGGGTACCACAGGGGTATATTCTGGGACCTGTTCTCTTCACTGTTTATATAAACACTATTGGTCAATCTGTTTTAAAAAAAATTAACTTCATCTACTGTATAAACACTGAGTGTACAAAACATTGCTCTTTAAATAAAATAGACTGACCAGGTGAATTCAGGTGAAAGCTATGATCTCGTATTGCATTCATTCGTTAAATCCATTTCAATCAGTGTAGACGAGACAGGTTTAAGAAGGATTTTTAAGCCTTGAGACATGGATTGTGTATGTGTGCCATTCAGAGGGTGAATAGGCATGACAAAAAATTTAAATGCCTTTGAACAGGGGTATGGTGCCAGGCACACCGGTTTGTGTCAAGAACTACAACGCTGCCGGGTTTTCACCCTAAACAGTTTCCTGAGTGTATCAAAAACAGTCCACCACCCAAAGGACATCCAGCCAATGTGACACAATTGTGGGAAGCATTGTAGTCAACATGGGCCAAGCATCCATGTGGAACGGTTTCGACACCTTGTCCATGCCACGACGAATTGAGGCTGTTCTGAGTGAAAAAGACAGGGGGTGCAAATCATATTAGGAAGGTGTTCCTAATGTTTGGTGTACTCAGTGTATACAGGTCATTTGGAAACCTGAATTTGGGGAGTTTCTCCCATTCTTCTCTGCAGATCCTCTCAAGCTCTGTCAGGTTGGATGGGGAGTTTCTCCCATTCTTCTCTGCAGATCCTCTCAAGCTCTGTCAGGTTGGATGGGGAGTTTCTCCCATTCTTCTCTGCAGATCCTCTCAAGCTCTGTCAGGTTGGATGGGGAGTTTCTCCCATTCTTCTTTGCAGATCCTCTCAAGCTCTGTCAGGTTGGATGGGGAGCGTCACTGCACAGCTGTTTTCAGGTCACTCCAGAGATGTTCGCTGGGGTTCAAGTCTGGGCTCTGGCTGGGCCACTTAAAGACATTCAGAGAGTTGTCCCAAAGCCACTCCTGCATTGTCTTGGCTGTGTGCTTAGGGTTGTTGTCCTGTTGGAAGGTGAACCGTCACCCCAGTCTGAGGTCCTGAGCGCTCTGAAGCAGGTTTTCATCAAGATTCTCTCTGTACTTTGCTCCATTTATCTTTCCCTCGATCCTGTCTAGTCTCCCAGTCCCTGCCGCTGAAAAACATTCCCACAGCATGATGCTGCCACCACCATGCTTCACAGTAGGGATGGTGCCAGGTTTCCTCCAGACGTTACACTTGGAATTCAGGCCAAAGAGTTCAATCTTGGTTTCATCAGACCAGAGAATCTTGTTTCTCATGGTCTGAGTCTTTTAGGTGCCTTCTGGCAAACTCCAAGCAGGCTGTCATGTGACTTTTACTGAGGAGTGGCTTCCGTCTGGCCACTCTACCGTAAAGGCCTGATTGGTGGAGTGCTGCAGAGATGGTTGTCCTTCTGGAAGGTTCTCCCATCTCCACAGGAGAACTCTGGAGCCCTGTCAGAGTGACCATCGGATTCTTGGTCACCTCCCTGACCAAGGCCCTTCTCCCCCGATTGCTCAGTTTGGCCGGGCGACCAGCTCTAGGAAGTTGGTGGTTCCAAACTTCTTCCATTTAAGAATGATGGAGGCCACTGTGTTCTTGGGGACCTTCAATGTTGCAAACACTTTTTGGTATCCTTCCCCAGATCTGTGCTTCGACACAATCCTGTCTCGGCTCCCAACGGACAATTCCTTCAACCTCATGGCTTGGTTTTTGTTGTGACATCTACTGTCAACTGTGGGACCTTATATAGACAGGTGTGGGCCTTTCCAAATCATGTCTAATCAATTGAATTTACCACAGGTGGACACCAATCAAGTTGTAGAAACATCTCAAGGATGATCAATGGACACAGGATGCACCTGAGCTCAATTTCAAGTCTCATAGCAAAGGGTCTGAATACTTATGTAAATCAGGTACTTGTTTTTTATTAAAACATTTTATTTACAAACCTGTTTTTGCTTTATCATTATGGGGTATTGTATGTAGATTAATGAGGGGCAAAAAATATTTAATACATTTTAGAATAAGGCTTTAACGTTGCAAAATATGGAAAAAGTCAAGAGGTTCAAATACTTTCCGAATGCAATGTAAATAGGTTGGGTATAATGTGTATATTTATTTTGTATTCACAGGGCACATTTGTAAAAGGGACCTAGGTCTCAATATGTCTTCCCTGTTAATTAATAGAAAGGTTAAATAAAAATAACAATTTCTGACTGAGGGCAATATTGACACACCCAACAGTAGGATTTGTGATAGTTAAACGATTCTTTAGCTTGTACTTGTGAAACATTCTATTTTATTTTTCATGTGTTTTTTTTTCCAGTGCAAAAGAAACCAGCAAGGCTTTTGAATGTTTAGAACCGCTACATTTCAATGATTTTGTAAAAAGAAAATAATTGAAATCAGTGACTACTACCACTAGGTGGGGCTTCGATTGATTTATCCATGAGAGTTCTCTTTTCAAACTGTTTTCACATAAATAGTCCAGCTGATATTGTTCAATGCATCGGCACAATTACTGTCCTTTTTAAATACTCTGGTTCTAGAGATCAGCTGTGTTTACATCTCTTCTAATCTATCTAACATCTCGTTTCCTTCAAAATGTCATACATTCCAGACATTTTTATAAAAGGAAAACTTTTTTTGCAAATAACCAATTGTAAAATATTCTCATGTGTTCTTCTTAAAAAAATACCTTCATACAGAAGTAAAATTGTCAATACTAAACATATGAGTATCAAATACGTAACAATCAGCAGTTTTGAAGAGTACACTGACTCCACCCTCTCCATCTGCTCAACAAGAGGCATTTTCACACACCCATTGTATTTGTTCCAGAACGTTCCCTGTCAGGCAGTATAGCATGCCTGTGATAGGAAAACTGAGTAACAGTAGCACTGTCTATCTCCGTCTGTTCTCTATGGGCAGCTCCTGACCCCTTTCACTGTCCTGCTCCTGACCCCTTTCATTGGCCTGCTCCTGACCCCTTTCACTGGCCTGCTCCTGACCCCTTTCACTGGCCTGCTCCTGCTCCTGACCCCTTTCACTGGCCTGCTCCTGACCCCTTTCACTGGCCTGCTCCTGTTCCTGACCCCTTTCACTGGCTTGCTCCTGACCCCTTTCACTGGCCTACTCCTGCTCATGACCCCTTTCACTGGCCTGCTCCTGACCCCTTTCACTGGCCTGCTCCTGTCCCTGACCCCTTTCACTGGCCTGCTCCTGACCCCTTTCACTGGGCTGATCAAATCAAATCTAATCAAATGTATTTATATAGCCATTCTTACATCAGCTGATATCTCGAAGTGCTGTACAGAAACCCAGCCTAAAACCCTAAACAGCAAGCAATGCAGGTGTAGAAGCACGGTGGCTAGGAAAAACTCCCTAGAAAGGCCAAAACCTAGGAAGAAACCTAGAGAGGAACCAGGCTCTGAGGGGTGGCCAGTCCTCTTCTGGCTGTGCCGGGTGGAGATTATAACAGAACATGGCCAAGATGTTCAAATGTTCATAAATGACCAGCATGGTCAAATAATAGTAATCACAGTGAACAGGTCAGGGTTCCATAGCCGCAGGCAGAACAGTTGAAACTGGAGCAGCAGCACGGCCAGGTGGACTGGGGACAACAATGAGTCATCATGCCAGGTAGTCCTGAGGCATGGTCCTAGGGCTCAGGTTCTCAGAGAGAGAGAAAGAAAGAAAGAATTAGAGAGAGCATACTTAAATTCACACAGGACACCAGATAAGACTGGAGAAATACTCCAGATATAACAGACTGACCCTAGCCCCCCGACACATAAACTACTGCAGCATAAATACTGGAGGCTGAGACAGGAGGGGTCAGGAGGCACTGTGGCCCCATCCAATGATACCCCCAGACAGGGCCAAACAGGCAGGATATAACCCCATCCACTTTGCCAAAGCACAGCCCCCACACCACTAGAGGGATACCTTCAACCACCAACTTACCATCCTGAGACAAGGCCGAGTATAGCCCACAGACCCCTTTCACTGGCCTGTTACTGACAGTCTGCCCTAATAACCAACTAAGGGATCCTCCAAAAAAACAGGACCCTGAATTTATCCTGACTACCTGATCTGACTGGGACAAAGTCCAGTACCTAGTTATAGCTTATAATAGTTATATCTTGTAACTACATAGGACCAACTCCAGGCACTAGTTATAATGTATAACTACATGGCTCCCACTCCAGGGCCTAGTTATAGCTTATCTCCATAGTATCCACTCTAGGACCTAGTTATAGCTTATCTCCATAGTATCCACTCTAGGACCTAGTTATAGCTTATCTCCATAGGACCCACTCCAGAGACTTATACAGTGCATTTGGAAAGTATTCAGACTCCTTCCCTTTTTGCATATTTTGTTACGTTACAGCCTTATTCTAAAGTGGATGACATGTATTTATTTTCTCATCACACAATACCCTGAGCAGGACTGTTTTTTAGGAATGTTTGCAAATGTATTAAAAATTGAAAACAGAAATACCTTATTTACATAAGTATTCAGACCCTTTGCTATGAGAGTCGAAATTTAGCTCATTGATCATTCCATTGATCATCCTTGAGATGTTTCTACAACTTGATTGGAGTCCACCTGTGGTAAATTCAATTGATTGGACATGATTTGAAAAGGCACACGCCTGTCTATATAAGGTCCCACAGTTGACAGTGCATGTCAGAGCAAAAACCAAGCCATGAGGTTGAAGGAATTGTCCACAGAGCTCTGAGACAGGATTGTGTTGAGGCACAGATCTAGGGAAGGGTACCAACAAATGTCTGCAATGAAGGTCCCCAAGAACACAGTGGTCTCCATCATTCTTGGAATGGAAGAAGTTTGGAACCACCAAGACTCTTCCTAGAGCTGGCTGCTCGGCCAAACAGTGCAATCGGGGGAGAATTGTCATAATCGTCGTAATGGACAGACCAAGGCGCAGCAGGTAAAGTGCTCATACTTAATTTATTCGATGAAAACACTTCAACAAAATAAACAAACGACGAAAACAGTTCCATAAGGCATCCAGGCTATACAGAAAATAACCACCCACAAAACACAAGTGAAACAAACCTCAACTAAATATGGCCTCCAATTAGAGACAATGACAACCAGCTGACTCTAATTGGAGGTCCTACCAAAAACACAACATAGAAATAGAAAACTAGATTTAAACATAGAAATAGGAAACATAGAACCTAAACCAAAAACACCAAAACACACAAAACAAACACCCCCTGCCACGCCCTGGCCAAACTACAATGACAAATAACCCCTTTTACTGGTCAGGACGTGACAAGAATGGCCTCTGACAGAGCTCCAGAATTCCTTTGTGGAACATCTCTGGAGGGACCTGAAAACAGCTGTGCAGCAACGCTCCCCATCCAACCTGACAGAGATTGAGAGGATCTGCAGAGAAGAATGGGAGAAACTCCCCAAATACAGGTGTGCCAAGCTTGTAGCGTCATACCCAAGAAGACTTGATGCTGTAATCGCTGCCAAAGGTGCTTCAACAAAGTACTGAGTAAAGGCTCAGAATACTTACATAAATGTGATTTATCAGTTGTTTTTTAAATACATTTGCACAAAAAAAAAATGAAAACCTGTTTTTACTTTGTCATTGTAGGGTATTGTTTGTAGATTGATGAGTGGAAAAAAACAATGTAATCAATTTTAGAATAAGGCTGTAATTTAACAAACTGTGGAAAAAGTCAAGGGTTCTGAATACTTTCCGAATCTACTGTAACTACATAGTATCCACTCCAGGGACTGGTTATAACTACATAGTATCCACTCCAGGGACTAGTTATACACTCCAGGGACTAGTTATAACTACATAGTATCCACTCCAGGGACTAGTTATAACTACATAGTATCCACTCCAGGGACTGGTTATAACTACATAGTATCCATTCCAGGGACTGGTTATAACTACATAGTATCCATTCCAGGGACTAGTTATAACTACATAGTATCCACTACAGGGACTAGTTATAACTACATAGTATCCACTCTAGGGACTAGTTATAACTACATAGTATCCACTCCAGGGACTGGTTATAACTACATAGTATCCACTCCAGGGACTAGTTATACACTCCAGGGACTAGTTCTAACTACATAGTATCCACTCCAGGGACTAGTTATACACTCCAGGGACTAGTTATAACTACATAGTATCCCCTACAGGGACTAGTTATAACTACATAGTATCCACTCCAGGGACTAGTTATAACTACATAGTATCCACTACAGGGACTAGTTATAACTACATAGTATCCATTCCAGGGACTAGTTATAACTACATAGTATCCACTCTAGGGACTAGTTATAACTGCATAGTATCCACTCCAGGGACTAGTTATAGCTACATAGTATCCACTCCAGGGACTAGTTATAACTACATAGTATCCACTACAGGGACTAGTTATAACTACATAGTATCCACTCCAGGGACTAGTTATAGCTACATAGTATCCATTCCAGGGACTAGTTATAACTACATAGTATCCACTCCAGGGACTAGTTATAACTACATAGTATCCACTACAGGGACTAGTTATAACTACATAGTATCCACTCTAGGGACTAGTTATAACTACATAGTATCCATTCCAGGGACTAGTTATAACTACATAGTATCCACTCCAGGGACTAGTTATAACTACATAGTATCCACTCCAGGGACTAGTTATAACTACATAGTATCCACTCTAGGGACTAGTTATAACTACATAGTATCCACTACAGGGACTAGTTATAACTACATAGTATCCATTCCAGGGACTAGTTATAACTTATAACTACATAGTATCCACTCCAGGGACTGGTTATAACTACATAGTATCCACTCCAGGGACTAGTTATAACTACATAGTATCCACTCCAGGGACTAGTTATAACTACATAGTATCCACTCTAGGGACTAGTTATAACTACATAGTATCCACTCCAGGGACTAGTTATACACTCCAGGGACTAGTTATAACTACATAGTATCCACTCCAGGGACTAGTTATAACTACATAGTATCCACTCCAGGGACTAGTTATACACTCCAGGGACTAGTTATAACTACATAGTATCCACTACAGGGACTAGTTATAACTACATAGTATCCACTCTAGGGACTAGTTATAACTACATAGTATCCACTCCAGGGACTGGTTATAACTACATAGTATCCACTCCAGGGACTAGTTATACACTCCAGGGACTAGTTCTAACTACATAGTATCCACTCCAGGGACTAGTTATACACTCCAGGGACTAGTTATAACTACATAGTATCCCCTACAGGGACTAGTTATAACTACATAGTATCCACTCCAGGGACTAGTTATAACTACATAGTATCCACTACAGGGACTAGTTATAACTACATAGTATCCATTCCAGGGACTAGTTATAACTACATAGTATCCACTCTAGGGACTAGTTATAACTGCATAGTATCCACTCCAGGGACTAGTTATAGCTACATAGTATCCACTCCAGGGACTAGTTATAACTACATAGTATCCACTACAGGGACTAGTTATAACTACATAGTATCCACTCCAGGGACTAGTTATAGCTACATAGTATCCATTCCAGGGACTAGTTATAACTACATAGTATCCACTCCAGGGACTAGTTATAACTACATAGTATCCACTACAGGGACTAGTTATAACTACATAGTATCCACTCTAGGGACTAGTTATAACTACATAGTATCCATTCCAGGGACTAGTTATAACTACATAGTATCCACTCCAGGGACTAGTTATAACTACATAGTATCCACTCCAGGGACTAGTTATAACTACATAGTATCCACTCTAGGGACTAGTTATAACTACATAGTATCCACTACAGGGACTAGTTATAACTACATAGTATCCATTCCAGGGACTAGTTATAACTTATAACTACATAGTATCCACTCCAGGGACTGGTTATAACTACATAGTATCCACTCCAGGGACTAGTTATAACTACATAGTATCCACTCCAGGGACTAGTTATAACTACATAGTATCCACTCTAGGGACTAGTTATAACTACATAGTATCCACTCCAGGGACTAGTTATACACTCCAGGGACTAGTTATAACTACATAGTATCCACTCCAGGGACTAGTTATAACTACATAGTATCCACTCCAGGGACTAGTTATACACTCCAGGGACTAGTTATAACTACATAGTATCCACTCCAGGGACTAGTTATAACTACATAGTATCCACTACAGGGACTAGTTATAACTACATAGTATCCACTCCAGGGACTAGTTATAACTACATAGTATCCACTCCAGGGACTAGTTATAACTACATAGTATCCACTCCAGGGACTAGTTATAACTACATAGTATCCACTCCAGGGACTAGTTATAACTACATAGTATCCACTCCAGGGACTAGTTATAACTACATAGTATCCACTCCAGGGACTAGTTATACACTCCAGGGACTGGTTATAACTACATAGTATCCACTCCAGGGACTAGTTATAACTACATAGTATCCACTCCAGGGACTAGTTATAACTACATAGTATCCACTCTAGGGACTAGTTATAACTACATAGTATCCACTCCAGGGACTAGTTATACACTCCAGGGACTAGTTATAACTACATAGTATCCACTCCAGGGACTAGTTATAACTACATAGTATCCACTCCAGGGACTAGTTATAACTACATAGTATCCACTCCAGGGACTAGTTATAACTACATAGTATCCACTCCAGGGACTGGTTATAACTACATAGTATCCACTCCAGGGACTAGTTATAACTACATAGTATCCATTCCAGGGACTAGTTATAACTACATAGTATCCACTCTAGGGACTAGTTATAACTACATAGTATCCACTCTAGGGACTAGTTATAACTACATAGTATCCACTCCAGGGACTAGTTATAACTACATAGTATCCACTCTAGGGACTAGTTATAACTACATAGTATCCACTCTAGGGACTAGTTATAACTACATAGTATCCACTCTAGGGACTAGTTATAACTACATAGTATCCACTCTAGGGACTAGTTATAACTACATAGTATCCACTCCAGGGACTAGTTATAACTACATAGTATCCACTCCAGGGACTAGTTATACACTCCAGGGACTGGTTATAACTACATAGTATCCACTCCAGGGACTAGTTATAACTACATAGTATCCACTCCAGGGACTAGTTATAACTACATAGTATCCACTCTAGGGACTAGTTATAACTACATAGTATCCACTCTAGGGACTAGTTATAACTACATAGTATCCACTCTAGGGACTAGTTATAACTACATAGTATCCACTCCAGGGACTAGTTATAACTACATAGTATCCACTCCAGGGACTAGTTATAACTTATAACTACATAGTATCCACTCCAGGGACTAGTTATAACTACATAGTATCCACTCCAGGGACTGGTTATAACTACATAGTATCCACTCCAGGGACTGGTTATAACTACATAGTATCCACTCCAGGGACTAGTTATAACTACATAGTATCCACTCCAGGGACTAGTTATACACTCCAGGGACTAGTTATAACTACATAGTATCCATTCCAGGGACTAGTTATAACTACATAGTATCCACTCCAGGGACTAGTTATAACTACATAGTATCCATTCCAGGGACTAGTTATAACTACATAGTATCCACTCTAGGGACTAGTTATAACTACATAGTATCCACTCCAGGGACTAGTTATAACTACATAGTATCCACTCCAGGGACTAGTTATAACTACATAGTATCCACTCCAGGGACTAGTTATAACTTATAACTACATAGTATCCACTCCAGGGACTAGTTATAACTACATAGTATCCACTCCAGGGACTGGTTATAACTACATAGTATCCACTCCAGGGACTAGTTATACACTCCAGGGACTGGTTATAACTACATAGTATCCACTCAAGGGACTAGTTATAACTACATAGTATCCACTCCAGGGACTAGTTATAACTACATAGTATCCACTCCAGGGACTAGTTATAACTTATAACTACATAGTATCCACTCCAGGGACTAGTTATAACTACATAGTATCCACTCCAGGGACTAGTTATAACTTATAACTACATAGGACCCAAACCTTTCCCTGATCAGGTATCACAGTCAGGAAACAGTCAGGACACAGTCAGGAAGCAGTCAGGAAGCAGTCAGGAAACGGTCAGGAAACAGTCAGGAAACAATCAGGAAATAGTCAGGAAGCAGTCAGGAAACGATCAGGAAACACTCAGGAAACACTCAGGAAACACTCAGGAAACAATCCGGAAAGAGTCAGGAAATAGTCAGGAAACAGTCAGGGCCATATCCCAAAAGCATAATATGTTATTATGGGTGCTCCATACTGAAAGCCTAATTGAAAAGATCAAGCTGAGCTTGAGCTTACATCTAGATATGAATCACGTTCAGTGATTTACAGTTGATCTTTTTGATAGAGGTATGCCAATATCTCTCCATGCGATCACATTTCTGATTTTTCATACTGTGGCATTTGATTACACAGCCTATACTCTGTTTGTGCTAGCTTGGTACACTAACACCATCCAGGTGATTTTAAATTAAAGGCACTTATTTCCCCCAGTCGTTTAAAAGTGTATTCTGTTTTACATCAAGATTATTTTTGTGTTTAATTGTAGAGTTTTTATCTCTCTCTCTAGTTTAGAACAAATGTAATATGTACATATGCCATAAAGAGACTGTTGTAAACACATTCAAACCACTATAACTCTCCTAGCTGCCTCACCTCTGCCCGAGCAGCAGGTCCACAATGCCCCCAGCATGCATTGCTTACGGAGCAATTCCACTATTTAAAGCTTTCATTTGTAATTTGCTGACCAGTTGCTGACTTGAGTTTTTATCCTTGTAGCCTGTGGTCATTTAACTGGCGATTACATTACTAAAGAGCTACAATGGACTGGACAATGCCAGAGAGCTTTACATGTCACTGATGTCATTGGCTGCAAAGAATAGGATTCTGCAGTTGGTCAGAATATCACAGTGTTTACAACGAGAGGCCACCACAGGGTTGAGAGAGAGAGAGAGAGAGTTTCTGGTTAGAAGGCGTGTGTTTATAGTGTGTTGGTTGAGCATGGTTCTATGGTTGAGCATTTGAGAGTCTGTGTGATGGTGTGTTGGCAGGCAAAAAGAGATTATATCCTTTCCCACAAGGCATCATGTTTTTTTGAGATCCAAAGGAGTCTGGGTTTTAGACTTTTAATTTTCTGAAATGAAAGTTGTAATTTAAGTTGGTAATTAATATCATAGATAAATGTGGCAAACAAAATAACATTTATTGGATCTAATCTCATCATACTTTACTGTACCATCAAACCTGTCATGGGCGTCGTAGGGATTGGACCAAAACGCAGCAGGAATATGTATACTCATCTTCTTTTTTATTGAAGAAGGAAAACAAAAATAAACACGTATGCAAAAACAACGACGAAACAGTCCTGTAAGGCTACTAGGCTATACAAAGAACAACTACCCACTAATCCCATAGAAAAAACACCCCTACTAAATAAGACCTTCAATTAGAGGCAACGAGGAACAGCTGCCTCCAATTGAAGGTCAAAACAATAAACTAGACATAGAAATATAAAAAATAGAAAATAGAACATAGAAATACAAAACATAGAACACAACCCAAAAAACCCCGACAACACAAAACAAACACACCCCTGCCACGTCCTGACCAAACTACAATAACAAATAACCTCTTTTTCTGGTCAGGACGTGACAAAACCACTAATGTTCCATCGTTACTGTATTCCCATAATTATTCAGCCATGCTCTGATATACCAACAATAAAGGCATCACCTATACCAAATATATCCTTTAGTGGACAGACGGACAAACTACAGGTATCTATTTTATAGTGGATTTCCAGAGGGTATACATGTGGCGGGTATGTTATAACCTCACTCCCGTTTAAAATATCATCTTCCCTCTGTTACAGTACACATTCACCATTTAGTCATCTGCTTCAGGGCCACTCTTATCACACCAGATACTGTGATTCTAATATGAGGACATACCGTATAGATTGCGGGAGGTCAGATAGAACAAAATGATACAGATACAGCTACAGCCAAGTATTACAGATACAGATACAGCCAAGTATTAGGTTTTGTTGTGGAATTTGTTAGATATTACCTGTTAGATATTACTGCACTGTCGGATCTAGAAGCATAAGCATTTCACTACACTCGCAATAACATCTGCTAACCATGTGTATGTGACCAATACCATTAGATTTGATTTGATGGTATTTAAATTTAAAAAATCTAATGAATGTAAGGATACATAAATTGTGTTACTGTTTTGGCCTTGGGAGATCTAGAAGTTAC
Organism: Salmo trutta; assembly: GCF_901001165.1. NCBI lineage: Eukaryota > Metazoa > Chordata > Actinopteri > Salmoniformes > Salmonidae > Salmo > Salmo trutta. Next base: position 5,468,195 of record NC_042975.1, on the reverse strand, counting down.
TGCTGCCAGCCCCCCCCCCCCCCCCCCCCCTAATCTCTCATCTACTACCGTCTATCAATCAAACATGCTTCTGTTTTTAAATCGTAAGGAATGGGAACTTCCCCCACTTATTAAAATAAATGGTGTTACTGTTGATAACCATGTCATTCAGCTTCCTGCTAACACGCATTCAGCTTCCTGCTAACATCTTCCACAGAGATTGTAGCCTGAGTCTAATACCCTTCAACATTATCCCTGCCTGGTCCTGGGCTAATCCGTAGAATAATGAGCAAAACGATCAGGCTCCGTTCAACATTATCCCTGCCTGGTCCTGGGCTAATCTGTAGAATAATGAGCAAAACGATCAGGCTCCGTTCAACATTATCCCTGCCTGGTCCTGGGCTAATCCGTAGATTAATGAGCAAAACGATCAGGTTCCCTTCAACATTATCCCTGCCTGGTCCTGGGCTAATCCGTAGATTAATGAGCAAAACGATCAGGTTCCCTTCAACATTATCCCTGCCTGGTCCTGGGCTAATCCGTAGAATAATGAACAAAACGATCAGGCTTCAAAGGGAAAGACAGACACTTGTTGACCATGTGTGTGATCCTGAGTGGCCAGCTTGTTTGTCTGTCAGCTGGCTAGTTGTGGGTACTGGGTAGGTAGTTAAAGTAACAGTAGTCAGATAGTATTAGTAGTAGTAGTTAGATTTCAACTAATTTAAACATTCTGTCATAAAGAACACATGTCCTGTTTTCCCCATCTCAAAAATACTATAGTGCGGAATAAAATAACAGAGTTTACAATTGTATCTTTTAAATCAGCCATAAATCCCTTTGCGACAGAGGAAATGGAAGCTTGTTGTGTGCAACAGGGAGGGGCAATTGAAGGCAAGCTTCACAAAGAGAATGCAATTGTTCTATTTCTAGGCTGTGTATCTATGGGTAACATAGACATGTTGACACGTTATGCTCGACACCCTCATTTCCCCATCACAAAACACCAGAAAATGGCCGGCTCACCTGCTTCTACACTATGACTTGACAATTAGATGTTAAGTGTTTTTTTTGAAAATATATATATTTTTTAAAGGAATAGTTTCTCCATATTAAAATGATAGTTCAGTTCACATAACAAGGTTGACCTGAAAATGAGGTTAATGAATCACTAATCACATGCAATAAATAAGAATCTTCAGAAATGACTTTATCAAAGCAACAAAATAACTAGGGCTTTACATTGATGGTGAAAATTTGAGAAGTTTGGGGATTAAGTTGAGGGAGGGACATGTAAAAAGGCTGAATTTTGTCACTTAACAAAAAAATATGTCAATAAAGGCTTTCTAGAGATTTATAATTCTCTATGTGGTCTACGGGGGACAAGTACGGGGAAGAAAAAAAAAATCCGTAGAATAATGAGCAAAACGATCAGGCTCCATTCAACATTATCCCTGCCTGGCCCTGGGCTAATCCGTAGAATAATGAGCAAAATGATCAGGCTCCATTCAACATTATCCCTGCCTGGCCCTGGGCTAATCCGTAGAATAATGAGCAAAACGATCAGGCTCCATTCAACATTATCCCTGCCTGGCCCTGGGCTAATAAAAAAAAAAAAAAAATTTTTTTTAAATTACAAAAAAATGTATGAAATGTATTCGCTACTGTAAGTCGCTCTGGATAAGAGCGTCTGCTAAATGACTAAAATGTAAAAAATGTAAAATGTCTATATTAAAATAGCACTTCATTTCATATAACAGGCTTTTAATATGCAGTATTGGTGCGCAATTTCTACTTCAAATACGAAAGTCACTCATTTACTTGAACTCATTTAATTGAACTCATTTAATTGAACTCATTTAATTGAACTCATTTAATTGAACTCATTTAATTGAACTCATTTTCAACAGAGGGCCCTAGGATCTCACGTGGGTTGTTTACTACAGGCCCAGAGATGCATGTCAGGGTTTGCAGGCCTCATCATGCCCACCACTCCCATTAAACGTAGTAGGTGTAACAGGTGTCACTATTCCTGTTTAACAGGCGCAGTAATCCGTTAGAAACACTAGGCCTGTTTAACAGGCCCAGCAATCCATTAGAAACACTATGCCTCTTTAACAGGCCCAGTAATCCGTTATAAAGATACAGGGCTAGAGAGCACTTAAACCCTCCTACAATTGTCTGACTGCCTCAGTGTAGTGGTGAGGGCTCTTTCCTTAGTGGCGACATCACAGAGGATGGGAAGGACAGTTGTAGCCCAATGGAGTGTTCTCAGGGCGTGGACCTGAGAAATTCCCCAGGGGAAGCTCCTAGGCTGTAACTTTCGCTCTCACAAATGCTCACTCTCTGTCATCACCACTAGCTGGCAAGCAAATCCAACAATATTTACAGATAACTAGCTAGGTAGTTTAATCAAAGGAAAGTTAGCTTGTTACCTAGCTGGCCAAATTGACATGATTTGTCATGTCAATTTGTGTGAGTCATAATACCCATAAAACCTTGCAGTCAAACACGGAAATGGTTCCAATAGTTTTTTCACCATTCATTTTTCCCATAGGGAATTATAGAAACACTTCAAATAAGGGTTGTGTTTCGTGTAGGTTTACCCTGGTGTGGCATTTTGATAACCGTGTAAATCACTCTCGGACAAGCTGACTTTTATCAATATTTTGCCTGTATTTACCCCCCAAAGTGCTAATTAGCTGCTAATGTGCCTATCATACAGAACTACACATGCCTGTCCAAAGCTTCACGGCACTCACCAGTGCAATGATGATCTGGACGAGACTGACGAATCAAGGCAAAGGTTAGAATCCAGGCCCCAAGAAAGCGTACAGTATTATATAGAACCCTTATTGCATGGAACTTCCTTCCATCTCATATTGCTCAAATAAACAGCAAACTTGGTTTCAATAAACGGATAAAGCAACACCTCACGGCACAACGCCTCGCCCCTATTTGACCTAGATAGTTTGTGTGTATGCATTGATATGTAGGCTACGTGTGCCTTTTAAAAAATATATATATAGCTGTTCTTGTCTATTGATGTTCTATATTACGTCATTCTGTATTATGTTTCATGTTTTGTGTGGAACCCCAGGAAGAGTAGCTGCTGCTTTAGTAACAGCTAATGGGCATCCTAATAAAATACCAAATACCAAAAATAATCTTTGCTAAATTCAGTAATTAATATATTGGCTAAATTTGTTTAAATGGACAATTCTATGAACTGTCTTGGGCAAGTTTTCAAGTTTACACACTACCTGTCATCTAGCTAGCTAGCTCATGGTTGCTTGATAGAAAATGAGTCTAGCTAGATGTCTAGATTAGGGCTCTATTTGTCTACCCATTTAAATTGCATGAGAAATGTGTCATTTGATCTTTTTTGGGGGGGCTTTTATAAACCAACAGTCTAGCTTGATAGTTAACTAGCTACCTAACTTAGATGCCGGTCTTGATAATGTTGATTTGTGTCTTTGTGGGTTAGTTATTTAGTTAGTTACTATTATGACTACCCTAGCTACCCTAACTATTATTTAGGTTTGGCTTTTTGAGAGGTTTCAGAGATGGACTGATTTAGCATCCTCTCGAGTCAACAGTGTGCTAACTTTACTGCGAGAAGACATTGATCTGTTTGCTGTCACCCTGCCACGGTTGTCGTAGGGTAAAGACCAAGACGCAGCGGGAAAATATATACTCATCTTTTTATTTGGTGAAGGGAAACACAATAAACGTATACAAAACACATACGAACTGGACAGTCTTGTCAGGCACACAGCTAAACAAGCACAATCTCCCACGAACTAATGGGTGAAAACAAGCGACCTAAGTATGACTCTCAATCAGCAACAACGATGTACAGCTGTTCCTGATTGAGAGCCACACCAGGCCAACACAGAAATACAACACTAGACCAGCCCCCTAGAAATACAATACAAGAACATACCCAACAACCCGGAACACATAAATCAAACACCCCATCTTACATAAATACATATCTAATAAACCCCGAACCACTTAAATCAAATACCCTTTCTACATAGATACACCACTAAACCCAGAAACACTCTACACAAAATAACCCTCTATATAAACACATAACCAAAAAACATGTACAACAAATACCCTCTGCCACGTCCTGACCAAACTACAATAACAAATAGGCCCTTTACTGGTCAGGACGTGACACACCCTCCGCTTATTAGTGTAGCTACTAGGCAAGGTTATGTAACTTTATTTAGTCCTACCTGCTATGGTGGGTTTTAAATTAATTGATATTCACACGTTTGTTGTTAAATTATAATTACTGTCATATTACTGATGCTAAATTGCAAACTTTATTTGCACCTTCTCTATTCTAGAACCAATGGGTGTGCCTGAGTCTCGTCACCTCTCAACTAGTTCAGCTGGTTCAACATGGAACACTATTCTGAGTCTCGTCACCTCTCAACTAGTTCAGCTGGTTCAACCTGGAACACTATTCTGAGTCTCGTCACCTCTCAACTAGTTCAGCTGTTTAAACCTGGAACACTAGTCGCTTGCTTTGGGCTGTTTCAGTCGTTGTAGGAAGTCCTGAAATAGCAAGTGTGTGTGTGTGAAGGGTTTTGTCCCAGCCCAGCTCTAACACCTGACTTAAATAATAAACTTAACGAATAGGCTATGAGGCGATAGGCTATGAGCTGGGCTGGAACAAAACCTTGCACACACTCCTGTCCATTCAGATCTGGAGCTGTCCACCCTTCGATGATATCGGATATATATATATATCCACTCGGGAGCCCAAATATATATATATGGGCTCCCGAGTGGCGCAGTGGTCTAAGGCTGCATCGCGGTGCTAGAGGTGTCACTACAGACCCTGGTTCGATTCCAGGCTGTATCACAACCGGCTGTGATTGGGTGTCCCGTAGGGCGGTGCACAATTGGCCCAGCGTTGTCCGGGTTTGGCCTGGGGTAGGCCGTCATTGTAAATAAGTTGTTAAATAAGTTTGTTGTTAACTGACTTGCCTAGTTAAAATAAAAACATTTAAAAGATATAACCCATGCTCCACTCTCAAGTAGAAGTTGAACTTGTTAAATGATGACAAGGTGGCTGCTGCTACAGAGGGAGCAGCTGTGAACCAGACTGCAGCCAAGACAGCACTGGTCCACACCTACGCTGTCTGTCAGGTGAGTAGTATTGGATGGTACTGTATGTGCCTTTAGGTTCCTCTCCACGTGTGGACTATTGTACTGGTTTGTGTGGTACAGTCTTTCATATGTGCGGTAGTTTGTTGCATCGTTTTGCTTAGTTTATCGTTTGTGTCAACTTTGAATTAAATCAAAGCCACAGATTGTTAATGCCCTCCATTTTTGTCCTTGACCTTTATAGACGCAGACCTGATGACGTTCAAGCAGCACTTTGAGAGCAAGTATCCCTTTTACTGCAGTGGGCTAAATCAGAGTGTTTCTTGGTAGTCTTAAACAAATCTACTTTGAAACAAAAGTATACACCTCACACACGATTCTAATTATTATTATATATGTTTTTTTAATGTAACCTTTATTTAACTAGGCAAGTCAGTTAAGTACAAATTCTTATTTACAATGACGGCCTAGGAACTGTCAAACCCGGACGACGCTGGGCCAATTCTGCTGCCCTAAGGGACACCCAATCACGGCTGGATGTGTTACAGCCTGGATATGGGATGAAAAAAAGAAAACCCCATGTGAGATATAGAGTTGAAATGTATTCAATTTTGAGTTTGCATGCCAATATTACACTTTATATACATCACAGAAGAATGAAATATAACAAAACTGTTTGACATAGAAACACCGGATTTTCGGCATTAAAAAATGTATACGTTTATTAACGTATACATTTATTTGTTTATTAAATATTAATAATGTTCCACCCATGAGGCCACTAGAGGGCGATATGATAATTTGACTGCAGGAATGGGCTACAAGTGTTGTACTGTTTTTGCTACCTTTTTTTTCACCTGTGTAATGCTGTCCTCATCCTGCTTATTCTGGGGTTCAGACAGAGGTAAATGTGCTGTTCACAATTGACATTAGTGTGCTTGACCACATATAGCTGCGTGTAGGCTTCAGTGTGGCTAAACGACTGTTTGGCTAATGACTACACTCCAGTTGTTTCTCCATTTACAACTCACCCACCAAAAATCACTATATGCTATTTTACATTTTATTTATTTATTTTATTTCCTATAATTCCGAAAACTGAAAATAATATAAATCTCTCTGCTCTCGGATAGTAATAATAGAATGAACAAAAATATAAACATAACTTGTAAAGTGTTGGTCACATGTTTCATGAGCTGAAGCAAAAGATCCTAGAAATGTTCAATATGCATGTCACGCCCTGACCAGGTGAACTCGGGGATATTGGGTCAGGGTGTGTCATGTTAGGTATTTTTCCTTGGTTTGTGTTTTGTTTACGTTTTAGCCTTGTGTAGGCTCTAGGTGGGAAATTCTAGGTTGGGTTCTGTCGATTCCCAATCAGAGACAGCTGTCGCTAATTGTCTCTGATTGGGATCACATTTAAGTGCTGTTTTCCCCACGCTGTTTGTGGGGTGTTGTCTCGTTATTTGAGCACGTAACGTATGGGCAGGTTTTTCTTGATTTTGTGTACATGTTTAATTCTAGTGTGTTGAATCAACATGTATTCGCTCCCAGCTGCGTTTTGGTCCGCTTCCTCATCACCCGACGCCAATCGTTACAGAACACCCCACCAAACCAGGACCAAGCAGCAGAGGAACGAGGAGTTGAGGAAACTCGAGAGGCCTCCCCAAGAATTGTTTTGGGGGGCACAAGGGGAGTTTTGCGGGGCAAGTTTGGAGCCCCAGGCCAAATCCCCGGACTGTTTCTGGGAGGCCAGTTAATGGACAGGGCTTACGCTTCGGGGTAATGGGTGTTATGGCGAGGCCAAGTGTTTTTAGGCCAGTACGCGCTATACCAGCGCCCCGCAGTTACCAGGGGGTAGTAGGCATTCAGCCAGAAAGGGCGATGCCAGGGTTAAGCTCGAGACCGCCAGTAAGCCTCCATGGTCCTATATATCCGGTACCAGCACCACGCACCAGGCTTCAAGTGCGTGAACCCAGCCTCGCCAGTCAACAGTCGTCGGGGCTGCCCGCCAGTCAACAGTCGTCGGAGCTGCCCGCCAGTCAACAGTCATCGGAGCTGCCCGCCAGTCAACAGTCGTCGGAGCTGCCCGCCAGTCAACAGTCGTCGGAGCTGCCCGCCAGTCAACAGTCGTCGGAGCTGCCCGTCAGTCAACAGTCGTCGGAGCTGCCCGCCAGTCAACAGTCGTCGGAGCTGCCCGCCAGTCAACAGTCGCCGGAGTGGTTAGACTGCGCCGAACTGCCGGAGTGGCCAGACTGCCCTGTACTGCCGGAGTGGCCAGACTGCCCTGTACTGCCGGAGTGGCCAGACTGCCCTGTACTGCCGGAGTGGCCAGACTGCCCTGTACTGCCGGAGTGGCCAGACTGCCCTGATCTGCCAGGGTGCCCGGCCTGTCAGGATCTGCCAGAGTGGTCCTCCTGCCTTCCGGTCCAGCCCGAGTGGTCCTCCTGCCTTCCGGTCCAGCCCGAGTGGTCCTCCTGCCTTCCGGCCCAGCCCGAGTGGCCCTCCTGCCTTCCGGCCCAGCCCGAGTGGCCCTCCTGCCTTCCGGCCCAGCCCGAGTGGTCCTCCTGCCTTCCGGTCCAGCCCGAGTGGCCCTCCTGCCTTCCGGCCCAGCCCGAGTGGCCCTCCTGCCTTCCAGCCCAGCCCGTTCCTGCTCCCCGCACCAAGTCAGTGGTGCGTGTCCCCAGTCCGGCCCGGCCCGTTCCTGCTCCCCGCACCAAGTCAGTGGTGCGTGTCCCCAGTCCTGTCCGGCCCGTCCCTGCTCCCCGCACCAAGTCAGTGGTGCGTGTCCCCAGTCCTGTCCGGCCCGTCCCTGCTCCCCGCACCAAGTCAGTGGTGCGTGTCCCCAGTCCTGTCCGGCCCGTCCCTGCTCCCCGCACCAAGTCAGTGGTGCGTGTCCCCAGTCCTGTCCGGCCCGTCCCTGCTCCCCGCACCAAGTCAGTGGTGCGTGTCCCCAGTCCTGTCCGGCCCGTCCCTGTTCCCCGCACCAAGCCCACGGTGCGTGTCCACAGTCCTGTCCGGCCCGTCCCTGTTCCCCGCACCAAGCCCACGGTGCGTGTCCACAGTCCTGTCCGGCCCGTTCCTGTTCCCCGCACCAAGCCCACGGTGCGTGTCCACAGTCCGGTACGGCCCGTGTCTGGTCCACCGGTGCCCAATCCTGTTCCGGTCGACGGCTCCGCTCCGGAGCCTGAGCATGCCGCTCCACAGTGGTCCAGTCCGGGCCAGAGGGGTAGGGTTAAGGTGAAGGTGGGGGAAAGAACACGCCCGGGGCCAGAGCCTCCACCGAGGGTGAGGCGCCCACCCGGGTCCCCCCCTAATAGACTTAAGTTTGGTGCGCCGGGAGTACGCACCGTTGGGGGGGGGGGTTCTGTCACGCCCTGACCAGGTGAACTCGGGGATATTGGGTCAGGGTGTGTCATGTTAGGTATTTTTCCTTGGTTTGTGTTTTGTTTACGTTTTAGCCTTGTGTAGGCTCTAGGTGGGAAATTCTAGGTTGGGTTCTGTCGATTCCCAATCAGAGACAGCTGTCGCTAATTGTCTCTGATTGGGATCACATTTAAGTGCTGTTTTCCCCACGCTGTTTGTGGGGTGTTGTCTCGTTATTTGAGCACGTAACGTATGGGCAGGTTTTTCTTGATTTTGTGTACATGTTTAATTCTAGTGTGTTGAATAAACATGTATTCGCTCCCAGCTGCGTTTTGGTCCGCTTCCTCATCACCCGACGCCAATCGTTACAATGCACAAAAAGCTTATTTATCAAAAATGTTGCGCACAAATTTGTTTACATCCTTGTTAGTGAGCATTTTTTCTTTGCCAAGAAAAAGATAATCCACCTGACAGGTGTGGCATTTCAAGAAGCTGATTAAACAGCATGATCATTAACAAGGGTCCACCTTGTGCTGGAGACAATACAAGACCACTCTAATATATGTAGTTTTGCCACACAACACAATGCCACAGATGTCTCAAGTTTAGAGGCAGTGTGCAATTGGCATGCTGACTACAGGAATATCCTCCAGAGCTGTTGACAGAGAATTGAATGTTCATTTCTCCACCATAAGCCGTCTCCAACTTAGTTTTAGAGAATTCGGCAGTACGTCCAACCGGCCTCACAGCCGCAGACCACGTGTAATCATGCCAGCCCAGGACCTCCACATCCGGTTTCTTCACCTGTGAGAGTCTGAGACCAGCCACCCGGAAGCTCATCTGCGTGCTCATCGTCCTCACCAGGGTCTTGACCCGACTGCAGTTTGACGTTATAACGGACTTCAATGAGCAAATGCCCACCTTCGATGGCATGCTGGAGAAGTGTGTTTATTTATTTGTATTTATTTTGTATTTTTCACCTCTTTTTCTCCCTACTTTCGTGGTATCCAATTGGTAGTAGTTACAGTCTTGTCTCATCGCTACAACTCCCGTACGGACTCAGGAGAGGCGAAGGTCGAGAGCCATGCGTCCTCCAAAACACAACCCAACCAAGCCACACTGCTTCTTGACGCAATGTCCATCCAACCCGGGAGCCAGCCGCACCAATGTGTCGGAGGAAACACCCTGTACACCTGGTGACCGTGTCAGCGTGCACTGCGCCCGGCCCGCCACAGGAGTCGCTAGTGCGCGATGAGACAAGAACATCCCTGCCGGCCAAACCCTCCCTAACCCGGACGACGCTGGGCCAATTGTGCGCCACCCCCATGGGCCTCCCGGTCGCGGCTGGCTGCAACAGAGCCTGGACTCGAACCCAGAATCTCTAGTGGCACAGCTAGCACTGCAATGCAGTGCCTTAGACCACTGCACCACTAGGGAGGAAGAAGTGGGCTTTTTACAGATGAATCCTGGTTTTAACTGTATCGGTCAGATGGTAAACAGCGTGCATGGCGTCTTATGGGCGAGTGGTTTGCTGATGTCAATGTTGTGAACAGAGCGCCCCATGGTGGCGGCAGGGTTATGGGCAGGCATAAGCTACGAACAACGAACACAATTGCATTTTATCGATGGCTGTTTGAATGCACAGAGATTACGGACTCCTCTTTAAATCTGCGTATTCCTCCAAAGCTCCATTGTCCTGAGTCTGCACAACTCTGCCAGGACCTAGGATCAAGGGAGATACTAAAGTGTTTTAGTACTATATCTCTTGACACAATGATGAAAATAATCATGGCCTCTAAACCCTCAAGCTGCATACTGGACCCTATTCCAACTAAACTACTGAAAGAGCTGCTTCCTGTGCTTGGCTCTCCTATGTTGAACATAATAAACGGCTCTCTATCCACCGGATGTGTACCAAGCTCACTAAAAGTGGCAGTAATAAAGCCTCTCTTGAAAAAGCCGAATCTTGACCCAGAAATTATAAAAAACTATCGGCCTATATCGAATCTTCCATTCCTCTCAAATTTTTTTGAAAAAGCTGTTGCGCAGCAACTCACTGCCTTCCTGAAGACAAACAATGTATACGAAATGCTTCAGTCTGGTTTTAGACCCCATCATAGCACTGAGACTGCACTTGTGAAGGTGGTAAATGACCTTTTAATGACGTCAGACCGAGGCTCTGCATCTGTCCTCGTGCTCCTAGATCTTAGTGCTGCTTTTGATACTATCGACCACCACATTCTTTTGGAGAGATTGGAAACCCAAATTGGTCTACATGGACAAGTTCTTGCCTGGTTTAGATCTTATCTGTCGGAAAGATATCAGTTTCTCTCTGTGAATGGTTTGTCCTCTGACAAATCAATTGTAAATTTCGGTGTTCCTCAAGGTTCCGTTTTAGGACCACTATTGTTTTCACTATATATTTTACCTCTTGGGGATGTCATTCGAAAACATCATGTTAAATTTCACTGCTATGCGGACGACACACAGCTGTACATTTCAATGAAACATGGTGAAGCCCCAAAACTGCCCTCGCTAGAAGCCTGTGTTTCAGACATAAAGAAGTGGATGGCTGCAAACTTTCTACTTTTAAACTCGGACAAAACAGAGATGTTTGTTCTAGGTCCCAAGAAACAAAGAGATCTTCTGTTGAATCTGACAATTAATCTGGATGGTTGTACAGTCGTCTCAAATAAAACTGTGAAGGACCTCGGCGTTACTCTGGACCCTGATCTCTCTTTTGAAGAACATATCAAGACTGTTTCAAGGACAGCTTTTTTCCATCTACGTAACATTGCAAAAATCAGAAACTTTCTGTCCAAAAATGTCACAGTTCTTCTATGGCCTGCATACTCAGTCACCAGACATAATGCTCTGGATCGACACGTTCCGGTTCCCACCAATATCCAGCAACTTTACACAGCCCCATGAAGAGGAATGGGACAACATTCCACAGGCCACAATCAAAATGCCTGTTGAACGCTATGCAAAGGAGATGTGTCGCGCTGCATGAGGCAAATGGTGGTCACACCAGATACTGACTGGTTTTCCAATCCATGCCCCTACCTTTTATTTAAGGTATCTGTGACTGACATATGCATATCTGTATTCCCAGTCATGTAAAAGCCATAGATTGGGGCCTAATGAATTTATTTCACTTGACTGATTCCTTATATGAACTGTAACTCTTTGAAATTGTTGCATGTTGCATTCATATTTTTGTTCAGTGTAGATTATATGGTGCACTTTGAAGTCCCAGGTGTGTGGCATTGATGAATAAATAATTGAAGCTTTACTTAAAGTCAGATGTTTGTATATTAAAGGGATCTGAACCTGATTTAGCTTTGAGCCTTTTTGCAGATGTCTTCTTCAATACTATTGTGGATAATTATGCTCCATTCAAAAAATTAAGCGTTAAAGGTAGATCGAATGCCTGATACACTCCGGAATTATCAGAAGTCATTCATAAAAGTGATTAGGCTTGGGTCAAGGCCAGGAAGACAGGCTAAGGCCCTGACTCCTGAACAGCTAATCAAATGTCTACCCAGACTATTTGCATGGGTGATTTGTGATGGTTTCTTTGTGATTTCCATGACTGTGTTTTTGTATTTCAATGTGTATATGTTTGGGTTTAATGTGTATATTTATGTTGTATATAAAGGCCACATTTGTAAAAGAGACCTCGGTCTCAATATGTTTTCCCTGTTAAAATAAAGGTTAATAAATATATATATATATATATATATATATATATATATATATACATATACTACCTTTCAAAAGTTTGGGGTCACTTAGAAATGTCCTTGTTTTTACATAAAAGCTAAAAAACATTGTCCATTAAAATAACATCAAATTGATCAGAAATACAGTGTAGACATTGTTAATGTTGTAAATGACTATTGTAGCTGGAAACGGCAGATTTTTTATGGAATATCTAGAAAACCCTTTTTCAATTATGTTAGCACAGCTAAAAACTGTTGTTCTGATTAAAGAAGCAATAAAACTGGCCTTCTTTAGACTAGTTGAGTATCTGGAGCATCAGCATTTGTGGGTTCGATTACAGGCTTAAAATAACTTTCTTCTGAAACTTGTCAGTCTATTCTTGTTCTGAGAAATGAAGGCTATTCCATGCGAGAAATTGCCAAGAAACTGAAGATCTCGTACAACGCTGTGTACTACTCCCTTCACCGAACAGCACAAACTGGCTCTAACCAGAATAGAAAGAGGAGTTGGAGGCCCAGGGGCACAACTGAGCAAGAGGACAAGTACATTAGAGTGTCTAGTTTGAGAAACAGATGCCTCACAAGTCCTCAACTGGCCAATAACACTAACCAATAGTGCAAAAAAATGTATTAGGTGAACAATAGCTGGTAAAGTGGGAGATTTGTACAGGGTAAAAGGGATCTTGAAGGAGGAAGGCTATCACTCCATTTTGCAACACCATGCCATACCCTGTGGACGGTGCTTAATTGGAGCCAATTTCCTCCTACAACAGGACAATGACCCAAAGCACAGCTCCAATCTATGCAATAACTATTTAGGGAAGAAGCAGTCAGCTGGTATTCTGTCTATAATGGAGTGGCCAGTACAGTCACCGGATCGCAACCCCATTGAGCTGTTGTGGGAGCAGCTTGACCGTATGGTACATAAGAAGTGCCCATCAAGCCAATCCAATTTGTGGGAGGTGCTTCAGGAAGCATGGGGTGAAATCTCTGCAGATTACCTCAACAAATTGATAACCAGAATGCCAAATCAGGTTCTTTGACGATAGCAAAGTTTGAAGGACACAATTATTATTTCAACTAAAAATCATTATTTATAACCTTGTTAATGTCTTGACTATATTTCCTATTCATTTTGCAACTCATTTCATGTATGTTTTCTTGGAAAACAAGGACATTTCTAAGTGACCCCAACATTTTGAACGGTAGTGTATATATATATATATATATATATATAAAATGCATTGTTTACTATTTGCCGTGATTGATTGGTGACTAGATCTATTCTGCTTGTTCATTCTACAATGAGTTTCTCAAATTCAATAAATCAAATTGATTTTAGAAAGCCATTTTTACATCAGCAGTTGTCACAAAGAGCTATACAGATACCCAGCCTAAAATCCCAAAGAGCAAGTAATGCAGATGCAGAAGCACAGTGGCTAGGAAAAACTCCCTAGATAGGCAGTAAACTAGGACGAAACCTACAGAGGAACCAGGCACTGAGGGGTTCCATTCCTGTTCTGGCTGTGCCGGGTGGAGATTAAGAGTACATGGCCAGATCTTTCTTCAAGATGTTTATACATTCATAGATGACCAGCAGGGTCAAAAGTATTTAGTATTTTATTAGGATCCCTATTATCTGTTGGCCAAGGCAGCCACTAATCTTCCTGGGGTCCAAACAGGAGCAAAATAACACAACACATCACAACAAAACAATAGTCTACATCATGAATAATAAAATAATACATCATACAAGACGTTGTACACTATACAAATGTACGCAGGTTAGCATTTTTCGTATTGACTCTTGTTCTGGAGGCATCTCTGCAGAGTGGTCACAAGCTGGCACAGCCACAAAGAATTATTCTATTCTACTGAGCCATTTACTTTATGTTCGTATTATTATATTTTATAAGTTGTTGCATTGTCGAGAATCAAATCAAATCAAATTGTATTTGTCACATGCGCCGAATACAACCTTACAGTGGAATGCTAGGGCCTGTAGGACTTGTTTTGTTGATAGTGATGTCAAGAAAGCAGAGCAGTGCTTTATCACGAACAGACCTCCCTCCATCTTAGTTACCGTTGTATCAATATGTTTTGACCATATCAGTTTACAATCAAGGTTAAACCAAGCAGTTTAGTCTACTCCACTTGCTCAATTGCCACATTACTCATTACAGGATTTAGATGAGGTTTAGGGATTAGCAGGCCATTTGTCCCAAATAAAATGCTTTTAGTTTTTGATATATTTAGGAATAGCTTATTAATTGACACCCATTCTGAAACGTACTGCAGCTCTTTGTTAAGGGTTGCTGTGATTTGACTTGCTGTGGTAGGTGGCGTGTATAATGTTACATTATCAGCGTACATAGACACACGCTTTACTCAAGGCGAGTGGTAGATCATGAGTAAAAATGGAAAACAGTAAAGGACCAAGACAGCTGCCTTGAGGTATACCACAACTGGTTTATGTTTGAAAGGCTTCCATTAAAGAACACCCTCTGTGTTCTGTTAGATAGTTAGCTCTCAATTCCCAATATGGCAGAGGATGTAACAAATTATGATCGATAAATCTCAAAAGCTGGTCTGAAGTCTAACAAAACAGCTCTCACAATCTTCATATTATCAATTTCTTTCAGCTAATCATCAGTCATTTGTTTCTATATATATATATATATATATATATATATATATATATATATATATATATAGATAGCGAGAGAGAGAGTTGAAACAGCAGGTCCAGGACAAAGTTGCACGTCCGGTGAAACAGGTCGGGGTTCCATGGCTGCAGACAGAACAGCAGAACTGGATTGGCAGCATGACTGGGTGGAATGGGGACAGGAACAGCCAGGAGTCGTTAGGCCAGGTAGTCCTAAGGCATGGTCCTAGGGCTCAGGTCCTCCGGCTAATCTGGCTTTGAATCTGCAACAGAACATGTCAACAAGGTACTGCTGAATTCTGACACCATGAATTGAAATAGATTTCACCTCATTATAGTTGGCAGAAATTGTAAGGGATTAAATATTAGACCACTGGCTGAAGAAGTAGAGGATCTGGTCAAATAAGTGTATGTTGCTAATATCATCTAGGTAGCAGAAAACTGCACATTGTAAATGTCATTGACTGTGTCATCGACTGACAGATTGCTAAACCATAGGATGTGGTTAGCTGATACGCACAAATACTTATCCAGGCGTTTTAAGATCTAGCAGGCGTCAGCAACGCCTGGGCAGAGGAGCGCGGCCATGGTGTGGTTATCTGATTCTTATGCCTCGTTCACATGCTAGGAAACTCTGAAATGTTCTGCTGCATTCACGTGCTAGTCGGATCTAGGAAACTCTGAAATGTCAGACTCACAAACTGGTTGTCGTTATACACGTTGCGCGTTCAACAAATCAGCATGTCAGAAATGTCAGTTTCCTAGTTCTGACTAACATGTGAACGCAGCATTCGACTTGCTAACTGGTTGTAGCTATACACGCCCCACATTCAACCAGTTAGCGAGTCGGAATATTTTTAGTTCTGACCGGCACCGGAACGCGGCATTAAAGTCCTACTTCACTCTCCTTTTCAGCTAATTTATCACCTGGTTAACTTAAAACAAAAGGCACATCTCAATAGGTGATCCAGGTATCCTCATGACATGGCACAAGTGGAGGTGTGTGCCTTTGCTCTTTTCTTCTCTAATGCTCCTCCATTGTTCCCCGAGCAAGGGAGGAGACCGATGACATCACGAATTCCCATCAGATCAACTCCTTGAATGCCCTACTCATGGAAATTTGCAGGTGTCTAAACAACACATTTCTTTCTCATAACAAATTTGTTTACCCTTTAGTGTGTGTTCTTTACGGTATTTATACTTGGGATATCGCTTTTCAACAGTAACAGTTAAAAAAAATGTTGGAGGATGTCTTTAAAACACCTATCAGAAGTTGTAAGATCTGGCATGCATCATCAACGCCTGGGCAGAGGAACGAGCCCATTCTCATGTCTGTCTTCGGCAGCAGCAGTGGTGATTAAACGGTCTTAAAACAATGTTGATAAGGGGATAATGTTAACTATCTAAGTTACAAGTTTTAATGTTACATGCACAAGTACAGTGAAATACCTTTCTTCACTGTACTTGTGCATGTGACATTAAAACTTGAAACTAAGCTAGCTAACATTATCCCCTTATCAACATTGTTTTAAGACCGTTTAATCACCACTGCTGCTGCACAACGAGACAGATATGACAATGGGTTCGTTCCTCTGCCCAGGCGTTGATGATGCGTAGGTACATTGGTTGGAGAGAAAAAAAGTACATAGCTAATTTACCACAATGTTTAGGCAGATTTACAAAGTTCCTAGCTAACTTGTAAACATTACTTCTAGCTAGCTTGCTAGATGGGCAAATTTGCCCTTCTGCAGCTTGACAGGCAGAAACCACAAAAAATATATATATATATACCAGTACCATTCAAAAGTTTGGACACACCTACTCATTTCTTTATTTTTGCTATTTTCTACATTGTAAAATAATAGTGAAGACAACAAAACCATGAAATAGCACATATGGAATCATGTAGTAACCAAGAAGTGTTAAACAAATCAAAATATTCTATATTTGAGATTCTTCAAAGTAGACACCCTTTGCCTAGATGACAGCTTTGCACATTCTTGGCATTCTCTCAACCAGCTTCAACTGGAATGCTTTTCCAACAGTCTTGAAGGAGTTCCCACATATGCTGAGCACTTGTTGGTTGCTTTTATTTTAGCTGTTCTTGCCATAATATGGACTTGGTCTTTTACCACATAGGGCTATCTTCTGTATACCACCCCTACCTTGTGTAACAGTGTAGGTTCCGTCCCTCTCTTCGCCCCAACCCGGGCTCGAACCAGGGACCCTTGCACACATCAACAACTGACACCCACCGAAGCATCGTTACCCATCGCGCCACAAGAGCCACGGCCCTTGCAACGCAAGGGGAAACCCTACTTCAGGTCTCAGAGCGAGTGACGTCACCGATTGAAACACTATTAGCGCGAATCACCGCCAACTAACTAGCCATTTCACATCGGTTACAACTGATTGGCTCAAATGCATTAAGAAGGAAATAAATTACACAAATTAACTTTTAACAAGGCACACCTGTTAATTGAAATGCATTCCAGGTGACTACCTCATGAAGCTGGTTGAGGGAATGCCAAGAGTGTGAAAATCTCAATTATAAAATATATTTTGATTTGTTTAACACTTTTTTGGTTACTACATGATTTCTACAATGTAGAAAATAGTACAAATGAAAGAAACACCCTGAAATTACTAGCTGTGTCCACATTTTTGACTGGTGCTGAATATGGCTAAAACATTTACCTAAAAACAATACTTGTCACGTAGAGTACACTTGTATTTTTAAAAATTATTATTATTATATCACTCAAATCGAATTAAATTGTGGCCAATATTGAGAGATAGAGGTATACTCCAGCGATGTTTATGCACTCTAATCCATTGGAGCGGGCTGTAGGTTTGCCACCCCAGTTGGGAATCGGATTGCTTCTTTAGACGTAACGAAAATATGGCGTTATTGATAACAACCTATTGCGCGCACATCTTTGCGTGGTTACGCCCCTCCGTCGTACGTGCGCGCACCCTTCTATCGCGTGGTGGTGATCATCCATATTGCTGCTAGTGGTGGAGATTATCTTGTAAATTTTAAAGTCTTTCGGACGCTTTTTTTATATGTTTTAATTCAACACAAACCCACTCTGCGTCTTAGACTGAAGGCTATTTGGTCTAGGGGTGGAGTGGAGTAACGATAGAAACGAGTTTACTCGAGGAATACTGAAACATTTTTTCATTCTTGAGTTGAAGGCGAATTTGGGGATATTGTGAGGAAAAGGGGAAATGGCCACTCAGGTGGAGACTCTCCTACCCAACAATCCTCTTATCAAAGAAGAGGAGCATGGGCATGCGAGCAAGATGATACAACACGGAGAGGACTGTCTGGAAAAGGGGGCCAAGCAGACGGGTGTTGCCGACGACGGTAGCAACATGAAAGCAGACAACTCGGAACTGGGGGTGGTCGCAATGAAGGAGCAAAACTCCAAACAGGCTAAAGAAGAGAGTAACAATCAAGAGAAAGACATCCTCGATCAAGAGAAACACACGACTGGACAAACGGAAGACTGTGTGAAATGTAACAAAAAGGAGTTTGCTGAAGCACCCCCACCCAAGGTGAACCCATGGACTAAGAAAATGAATGCGGTGACCGTGGTCAACGTGAATGGACAAGCACATCATGGTTTGTATTCCTCCCATAACCATTTTGTGTGTGTGTGTGTGTGTGTGTGTGTGGTGACTACTGCGTTTATGGTGCATTCACCTGAGCCACTTCAATGCCAAACATGATCTGCTGTCAGATATGATAGTGGAGAGTTCCTCGCAGGATAATGTTGCATTGCAAGCTTGCTCGCGTCTACTAGACTGCTCTAACTAGCTATATATAGAGCAAGGCCCCAAACTATTTCTGGAATAGTCGATTGTAAAGCTTCTTCTACGATCTAATTGGACTTGACGTTCCAAACATGGTAGTCCTTCTCTTTCAGAAGAACATCTACTTTGTACATTTGTGTAAATGCAATAACAAACATTGGCTAGCTAAGTTATTTTTTTTGGTATTTTTTGTTGCCAGCGTCAGGCCTCAGTCGGGTACAAGTTGAACCAAGTGAGGTTTCATGTGTCGTGATATTTTAACACCATCGGTTACACTTACTAGACGCCTGGGCGTAATTTTCTTTGCACAATTCTGTCTCTTTGTGCTAGTTGCCGATGAAGTGACTTGCTAACTAATTTAACTAGTTAACATGTCTGTATAGACGAAGTCTGAACTGAAACAGCAATGCAAATGACTACCATTGTCACGGGTGACACGCGCTTTAGGCTTTAACTTTTACTATTAAACACCAGATATAGTTTAGTCATTTTTACTAGGCACTATTTTTATTTTTTGGTCGTCCAGGTTTTGTGAAGCATTGTTTACAGTGACATACTACCAATTTTGATATTTGAAGCTCCTGTTTTCAGTTGATAAATAGTAGCCTAGCACGCTGAAAGTGAGTGCTAATGGCTAACAATAGCGACTAGGCCAAGGTAGCTAATCCTCATGTTCCAGTTAGCTTGCTAAAGCAGACAGCTACCGGAATCCAAATCACCTTATTTTATAAAACACTATATATATATATATACATATAATGCAGCCCCCGTAGAAACAATTTGCACAGTTTTATTTTAACACTTTATTGAGTCGTTTAAAACAAATGGCTACGTTTTATTGGGACGTCACGTGTCCTCTCCACGTGTTCCCTTCCACTAAAATGCATAGGAACAATGGTTGTATTTTCAACAAAAAAAATCTTAACTGGCTTATGTTTTTATTACGAATTTCTAACAATTTAATTGGTGTCTGTCGTAGAACACGCCAAGTTGTGTGTTATTAAGATTAGACTGTCAATACGGGCAGATGACTTGCTCTTAAATTGTAATGATTCATCATGGCTACATCCATCTCATGATCACATGCTAGCTTGGAGCTAGCCACTAAACTAGCTAGCCCTTTGCTATGCTAACCACTTAGCTAGATATATATATATATAACGTGGACAAATCCGTTTTGATTGCTTGTGGACCTGTCGCCAAGAGACGAATAGTCGGATGCGCTTGATAAAGAATATGTAGAAAGGACGTCGTTTTTAATAATAGCTAGTTAAGTTTGCCGTGTCACCCACATGCGTTTTGACACCACCGATATTTGGGAGGAGACCGGCTGCAAAATGTGTGTATCCCAGAATCCCTCAGTAGTTATGTCAAGACAACGTGGTCCCTCGGCCATGTGATTTTTTTTCTTCTTCTATATCGTCGATTTTATAACAGCGATAACTAATTGTCGGTACATTCTACCAGCATACCACAACAGACTGTGGTCGTTGTCGTATTATTTAACGGGGCTTTGTTTGCTTGGCTTTTTGCGGTAAGGACAAAAACGGGCGTAAACAATGTAACTAGGCCTCAGTACTCAGACGCGCTCCCCCTCCCCCACGCACAGCCAGCCAGCCACTAGCTAGTGTCGCTAGCATCATCAAGTCCTGCCACATGTTGTTTTGAAACATGGCGAAATGTTATGCGTTACTGTGAAATCTAATGTGAATTGATTCAACACCTGGTTTTCTTAATCACTCAAGCTGTCATTCGGTGTATGATTTTAAAGTATTTGACATGTACAAATAGTGTCTTGTTTGCCGTAAAGTCTTATTTCATGGCATCTGATTTGCCTGAAACGACAGTGATATTCAAGAATCATTGTCTACCCCCCTCGAGAAATGCTGATTAGGAATCCAATACGGATGTACAGTGATGAGCTGTACATGAAGTATGGTACACGTTGTGCAATAGGCCATATGTCTACATCTTCACACATCCCTACTCGTTTCTCTGATATTATCATGCTTCCTTGAAGCATGGACTATCCCCTGATAAACAGCTTTTAAGGGACAATTTTTTTATTTTTTATTAAATGAGGACATATAGCTAGATTTATTCAACCAATATCTTGGGATGTGGCTTCATGTTGTGTTAGACTAGAGGTCTGAAAACATCTGACACTTTTGATTTGAACGTTTAATATCCTTTTTTAAGTCTTTTTGTTATTTGTCTGGTTGATATTTTGAGGTTATTTCCATATGCCGTTCGGTACTAAACCTGTTTGTGTCCTATTACCCCTTACAAATGCTTACTTGTTTCCATATTCTCACCAAGTTGGATAAGTACAGGAAGGGAGGGACTGAAGCATGTTTTGAAGAGTTAAACTGACCATATTTTATTTTTTGTCAAATCTCGTCTTGGATGTTTAACTTGAGCCTAGTATGTATGTATGTACTGTAAGGGCTCAGGCACCAATAGATTGAGTACACCGATTTTTACATTGTGTGTAAAATGTCGGCAGTCAGACGTTTACAGTGGGTAGTCCCTAAAACACAGCGTACTGAATGATTGGCAGACGAACGCTAGATCAGGCAGGACTCTCCGACCCTGTTCCTATAGAGCTTAAAGCCTATTTGTGCTTGATCCGGAGAAAGGTGGACAGAGGATCCGTGTGGAAGGTGTGGCTCAATTGCTGAGGCTCCGGAAGCATGCAGAGGCCAAATTGATCTCCGCATCGCTGTGCGCCTCCCAAATTTTGTAACAATGCGGAGGGCTATGTATAGCTCTGCATTGACATGATTGATTGATTGGTAGATGGGGGGGGGGGGGGCGAGAACATGTATAAACTCAAACTCACTTCTTTGACAAGATCTTTAAATGCCCTGACTTATGCAGAGGCTGTATCACCGGAAGGGGCTGCACGGCCAAATGCAGGTGTCAGATTGACCATGCAGCGCCGTTTACTGTCCTGTAGGTTTTTACCGCCAACCCTAATCTAGCACACCTGATTCTAATAATATAATTATCTAATAATAATTTAATAATTAACCAGGTTAGTTACAGCTGTGGTTGGAGTGAAAACCTACAGGAAGGTAGCTGTCCAGGAATGAGTCTGGTGTCCTGATCTAAGTTCGATGCGGTGTGTGGAAGTATTGGTCGTAATTGCTGACTTGTTTTGGCGACTCAGGAATGACTGTCAGGTTTAGTCCTGAAACGTTAGCATTCCTTTAGTGCTCTGGAACCTTCAAACAAGTGAAAATTGAGGCACTTCTGTTTTTAATTGCATTCGTACTAGTACAGGGCTCTCCAACCATGTTCCTGAAGCGCTACCCTCGTACTAGGTGCTTTTTCTTTAGCTCCAACCCCAGTTGTAACTAACCTGATTCAGAGTTTTAACAACTATTAGAATCATGGTGCACTAGATTACAGTTGGCGTGAACCTACAGGACGGTAGCTCTTCTGGAAGAGGGTTGGAGAGCCCTGTACTAGAGGATCCTCTGATTTTAAAGTCTTTGTAGAAGGGCCCTCAGATGGTTTTCTTAGTCAGCATACTCCAGTTTAAATCTAAAACACATTTTTATTTAACCTTTATTTTACAAAGACTTCTATTTAACTAGGCAAGTCAGTTAAGAACAAATTCTCATTTGCAATGACGGCCTACGCCAATTATGCACCGCCCTATGGGATTCCCAATCACGGCTGGGTGTGATGCAGCCTGGATTTGAACCAGGTGCCTCTTGCACGGAGATGCAGTGTCTTAGACCACTGCACCACTTGGGAGCCCAGGTGGTGGTCAAAATTAGCATGGTGACTGTCACTTCAGTGTCTGCGTTCTCACCTGTCTGTCTCCACTTTAGTGTCTGCGTTCTCACCCACGAGAGGAGACTCTTTGTTGTTACCCTGAAACAGAAGGCTACTAGGGAATTGTCCTGAGCCTTTGTAGTTTCAAAGGTGTCAGGACCCTGCTGGGGTCACGACCTGGAAGTGGTGATGTGTAGATGGCTAAAGTGGGATCACAGTGCAGGACATCTTTATTCATGCGCTATGAATGAGAGTTAAGGCGTCAGCATGCTTCAGTTCAGCTGGCAACTAACCTGTAGGTACTACCTTCAGTTCGGCTGGCGGCTAACCGAACAAGTGTGCTCTCTAGTGCCGTCCCAGGCAACAAGAAGAAGTCGTCTGTTCTTTCGACAAGTCGATTAGTCTAAATTTTAAAATATTTATTTTTTCCATATATAGACACCGTATGTGTTTTCGTGAAATCGACTATACAGGCATTTAGCTCACTGTTTGCTGAAATAAGATACAAACGACTCGAGGGAACCAGAAATCAAGATAACCAGACGAAAAATAACCTTAACCTTTCCCGACCGTCCTCTACTAGCTTTCACAGATTCTGCCGTTACTCTCCGGAAGTTGCCGGTAATGGTCCACGTGAGGAATTGGCAAACTTTCATGTGGAATGCCAGTTTATCTTACAATTTCTACCAATCTGTGTGCTAGTTATGGTTTTTCATATGCACATTGTTGTGGAACAGTTTCATTTATATCTTTGTATCTCAAAATAATTGTCATGTGGTTTAATCAAAATTCTATCTAAATAAAAATGATACAAACTTAAAAAGTAACTTTTATTGCCAACTATGTAAAAACAGCCTATAAAGCCAACAAATAAAAACATTGCAGCCTGCAGGTAGAACATTTCCTGATTAAAAAAAATAAATAAATGTCCTATAAATCATATTGGCCAAGCATGGCCCTTCTGCAATGAACTTGAAACATTGTATTAACTAATAACTTGGATCCAGCCTGAAGCTCCTTAAAACAATGTATAAAATATTCTGGGCCCTCAGAGTTTACTGCACCATTGAGTGGTTATCAAAAGGGGGAGAGCTGGAAAGATTTTTCAAATACTATCAGACCCCCAAATGGGAACATTTCTATGCCTATATTCGTGTGCAGGCCTGGTAGCCTATAGGCCTACTTCTATGTGTAATCATTGACATGAGCGGTCCAAACAAAAGACAATGACTCAACTTGTAAATAGAATGAAATTAACCAAAACTTGTTTCTCGCAAGTGTAGCGCAAGTTGTGCACTCTGCAAACAACGTGTCCTCTGACAATGAAAACGGTAAAAGACTGGAATAATATATTGAATACATTAACAGACATTACCATAACCAAACAAACATTGTAGATTAGGAAATTATATGAATTAATGGTAAATATGTAATGGGGAATTGATAGATGCTAACAATCAAAAGCAATTCACACAATGAAGTTATGAAACAATGAATGTGCACAAATTGGTGGGAGAGAGCTCATTCTGGAGAGAGAAGTGCATTGTGCAGCCATTCTCCCATTCTTGGACTGTAAAAGACTGGAATAATATATTGACTACATTAACAGACATTACCGTAACCAAACAAACATTGTAGATCAGGAAATGATATGAATTAATGGTAAATATGTACTACTGGAGATATATGTAATGGGGAATTGATAGATACTCTTCCCTGTGGCCTTCGCAATGGATTAGTTCACTGAGATGGGAGCGAATAAGAGGGTATCTCGTGTGCCATTATAAAAATATATATTTATTTATTTATTTATATATATTATAAATAATCTCTCTCTCTGCTGAGAGAGAGATATATATATATATATCTCTCTCTCAGCAAAAAAAAAGATGCATCCCTTTTCAGGACCCTGTCTTTCAAAGATAATTCGTAAAAATTCAAATAACTTCACAGATCTTCATTGTAAAGGGTTTAAAACCTCTTACATCTAGATGTTCCGCTAGCGGAACGTCTGCTCCAATATCCAATGATGGGCGGGGCGCGAAATACAAACTCGTCTAAAATCCGAAAACTTCCACTTTTCAAACATATGACTATTTTACAGCTATTTAAAGACAAGACTCTCGTTAATCTAACCACACTCTCCGATTTCAAAAAGGCTTTACAGCGAAAGCAAAACATTAGATTATGTCAGCAGAGTACCCAGCCAGAAATAATCAGACACCCATTTTTCAAGCTAGCATATAATGTCACAAAAAACAAAACCACAGCTAAATGCAGCACTAACCTTTTATGATCTTCATCAGATGACACACCTAGGACATTATGTTATACAATACATGCATGTCTGTTCAATCAAGTTCATATTTATATCAAAAACCAGCATTTTACATTAGCATGTGACGTTCAGAACTAGCATTCCCACCGAACACTTCCGGTGAATTTACTAAATTACTCACGATAAACGTTCACAAAAAGCATAACAATTATTTTAAGAATTATAGATACAGAACTCCTCTATGCACTCGATATGTCCGATTTTAAAATAGCTTTTCGGATGAAGCACATTTTGCAATATTCTAAGTACATAGCCCGGCATCACAGGGCTAGCTATTTAGACACCCAACCAGTTTAGCCTTCACCAAAATCACATTTCCTATAAGAAAAATGTTATTACCTTTCCTGTTCTTCGTCAGAATGCACTCCCAGGACTTCTACTTCAATAACAAATGTTGGTTTGGTCCCAAATAATCCATCGTTATGGTCCATCAACGACGTTTTGTTTGTGCGTTCTAGACACTATCCCAATGGTATATCACGGTCACGAGCATGGCGCAGAAAGTGACAAAAAAATTCTAAATATTCCATTACCGTACTTCGAAGCATGTCAACCGCTGTTTAAAACCAATTTTTATGCAACTTATCTCGTAGAAAAGCGATAATATTCCGACCGGGAATCTGCCTGCCTGTAAACTGAGGGAAAAACCGAAAGCCGGGGGCGGGGCGGGTCGCGAGCGTAAGCATTTCCCCACTGAGAGACCACTTAGCTTTTGCTCTCCTTTGTTTCAGCCAGGGCTTTGAATTACGTCATTCCTGTTTTTCCCGGGCTCTGAGAGCCCATTGGAGACGTGGGTATTGTCACGTAACAGCAGAGATCCTTAGTTTTTGGAAGAGATGTCAAAGAAAGCAAATAAATGGTCAGACAGGGTACTTCCTGAACAGAACCGTCTCAGGTTTTTGCCTGCCATAGGAGTTCTGTTATACTCAGACACCATTCAAACAGTTTTAGAAACTTTGGAGTGTTTTATCTCCAAAGCTAATAATTATATGCATATTCTAGTTTCTGGGCAGGACTAATAATCAGATTAAATCGGGTACGTTTTTTATCCAGCCGTGAAAATACTGCCCCCTAGCCATAAGAGGTTAAACACTGTTTCCCATGCTTGTTCAATGAACCATGAACAATTAATGAACATGCACCTGTGGAACAGTCGTTAAGCGACTTAAAGCTTACAGACAGTAATGAAAACACAGGACACTAAAGAGGCTTTTCTACTGACTCTGAAAAACACCAAAAGAAAGATGCCCAGGGTCACTGCTCATCTGCGTGAATGTGCCTTAAACATGCCGCAAGGAGGCATGAGGACTGCAGATGTGTCCAGGGCAATAAATTGCAATATCCGTACTGTGAGACACCTAAGACAGCGCTACAGGGAGACAAGACGCACAGCTGATCGTCCTCGCAGTGGCAGACCACATGTAACACCACCTGCACAGGATCGGTACATCCGAACATCACACCTGCGGTACAGGTACAGGATGGCAACAACAGCTGCCCGAGTTACACCAGGAATGCACAATCCCTCCATCAGTGGTCAGACTGTCTGCAATGGGCTGAGAGAGGCTTGGACTGAGGGCTTGTAGCCTTGTTATAAGGCAGGTCCTCACCAGACATCACCGGCAACAACGTCGCCTATGGGCACAAACCCACCGTCGCTGGACCAGACAGGACTGGCAAAAAGTGCTCTTCACTGACAAGTCGCGGTTTGTCTCACCAGGGGTGATGGTCGGATTCGCGTTTATCGTCGAAGGAATGAGCGTTACACCGAAGACCTGTGCTCTGGAGTGGGATCGAGGTGGAGGGTCCGTCATGGTCTGGGGCGGTGTGTCACAGCATCATCGGACTGAGCTTGTTGTCATTGCAGGCAATCTCAACGCTGTGCGTTACAGGGAAGATGTCGTCAACCCTCGTGATGCTCATCATGACATGACCCTCCAGCATGACAATGCCACCAGCCATACTGCTCATTCTGTGCGTGATTTCCTGCAAGACAGGATATCAGTGTTCTGCCATGGCCAGCGAGGAGCCCAGATCTCAATCCCATTGAGCACGTCTGGGACCTGTTGGATCGGAGGGCTAGGGCCATTCCCCCCAGAAATGTCTGGGAACTTGCAGGTGCCTTGGTGGAAGAGTGGGGTAACATCTCACAGCAAGAACTGACAAATCTGGTGCAGTCCACGAGGAGGAGATGCACTGCAGTACTTAATGCAGCTGGTGGCCACACCAGATACTGACTGTTACTTTTGATTTTGACCTCCCCTTTGTTCAGGGACACATTATTCAATTTCTGTTAGTCACATGTCTGTGGAACTTGTTCAGTTTGTCTCGGTTGCTGAATCTTGTTATGTTCATACAAATATTTACATGTTAAGTTTGCTGAAAATAAACGCAGTTGACAGTGAGCGGACGTTTCTTTTTTATTGTTCTTGCTGAGTTTATTTTCATACATATTTACTACTGCTCGACTAAAAATCTTGTTCTACCAGCAGCCTATCGACCAGTCGAATAATTGGGGTGAGCCCAAGTACTCCCTTAAGACATTTGCTTGGAAAAAAGCAGAAATAGTATTTGTCCATTTTGATACTCCGTAGCCAGTATACACTTCTTCAAAATAGTCACAATTAATCTAAGAACTTAAATGACATTAATTTTACTGTTTTTGCCGAGGAGATTTGTTTTTACATCTAACTAAGCTGTGTAATTCTGTATTTCTACATGAAAACGAGTAGTCTCTTGTTGCATGACCAAGACTTTACTGAAGAATCCCTACTAGTGACCAGTCTTGTTCGACTAGCAGCCTATCGACCAAACAGTCCTCAACGAAGGAGCGTGGACTTCGGCTACGGGAGACTTCGGCTTGCCTCCAGAATTTTTTTTTTGTGCCCGAACAACCGAAAAACTTTGACCCAAGTCCAAAACAAATAAAAAAACGTCAGAATATATGCACAAACTCTTCCTAATTTTTTGGGGGGGGCTGGGAAGCATGCGGACGCCTTTACTGTCTGCTTACTAGTTGGTGTAAATGAAGTTCTCTCGCCGTAGTGAGTGATGCTAGGCTGCAAGTGTTTTGTCTTTTCTTATCAAGTTTTGGCTAAAATAAATAATGTTAGAATTGAATCACTAGTTAGTTGGCTAATAAATGAACTGAGTCTGAGCAAACGTGGCTGACTTGTACAGCCTGATACCACTGCTGGTGTAGGCCTAAATCAGCAGGTTTGTGCAACAGAAGAAATAGGTGAAGAATTAGCTAGCTACATGAAGTAAAATAAAACATTTTTAATGTTGGGTCCCCCCTGGGAAACACTGACTAACAATAATGGTTCCTACTGTGGCACAATAACTCCTCACTGGCTTTTTCATTCATTGTAATGTCAAACACTGTATTTAAATTACCCACTCATTCTATAAAAAATAAAGAAAACAATACAAAAAAAAAATGAATTCCAAATAGTAGATGAATAGACAAATAGTGCCCACTTATATTCTAATTATAGAAATAGATTAATTATATTTTCATGATTCCAGCAGTTCACCCATGTGTTTTTGACCTAAATTGCATTTGCAATATTTAGTTAAAAATAAGCCCTGGATTTTTAAAAATTTTCTTCCCATATCGTGCAGCCCTACGTGGCAGTATGGAAATGCTGAAATGTATCTGGTTGAAGTTTGTTTTTATACTGTTAAATCAGAATGGAGAAAGACCCATATGAACCACTCTAGGCTCATGCAGTACTCATAAAGCCAATGTAAAACTTTTATTATTCAAAAAACATAAAATACTGTGAAAAATATTGTGGCATATATTTTTTTGCCCTTTTCACCCAGCACTAGTTTGTGGTGGAGTAGACTCTCTCTCTCTTTTTGACGTCAGGTTTTTTCCCCCAGAACATAATGGTCAGGTCCTCTTTTGACCAGACAGTATGAACTATGTATTCAGCTTTTGCGTTTTTGTTTGAGAAAGACCCTTTTGGGTTCACTGAGGTACCAGTCTACCGTGATAATAAGACCCTTTTGGGTTCACTGAGGTACCAGTCTACCGTGATAATAAGACCCTTTTGGGTTCACTGAGGTACCAGTCTACCGTGATAATAAGACCCTTTTGGGTTCACTGAGGTACCAGTCTACCGTGATAATAAGACCCTTTTGGGTTCACTGAGGTACCAGTCTACCGTGATAATAAGACCCTTTTGGGTTCACTGAGGTACCAGTCTACCGTGATAATAAGACCCTTTTGGGTTCACTGAGGTACCAGTCTACCGTGATAATAAGACCCTTTTGGGTTCACTGAGGTACCAGTCTACCGTGATAATAAGACCCTTTTGGGTTCACTGAGGTACCAGTCTACCGTGATAATAAGACCCTTTTGGGTTCACTGAGGTACCAGTCTACCGTGATAATAAGACCCTTTTGGGTTCACTGAGGTACCAGTCTACCGTGATAATAAGACCCTTTTGGGTTCACTGAGGTACCAGTCTACCGTGATAATAAGACCCTTTTGGGTTCACTGAGGTACCAGTCTACCGTGATAATAAGACCCTTTTGGGTTCACTGAGGTACCAGTCTACCGTGATAATAAGCAAAACTATAGGTAGTGAAGTCCTCCCTTCATTTCTCTCCGCTGTTTCCATAGATCAACGCCGTCTACCCAGGTTTGTGTCTCAGCTCTGACCTTATGTATTTTTTTTTTTATCTTTTAAAGAGCTGCATCTGTCTGGGCACAGCGATTATGGACACATCCCAGTTAAAACTCACTGTTCTAGGGTGTGGGGTGGGTGGCTACAGGCAGAGACGGTGACCTCCTCTCTGCAGCTCAACCAGCCACTGAAGTGTCTGAGCCTGTTACTCAGCGGGTGGTGATGTCACCCTTCTGATCATGTGAAGGAGCGAGAGTCTTCAAGAGGGGGGGAGGGAGTGGCTGTGTGGCTGCTGGTGGCATGGTCTTTTCCTCCATATTTGGTTCTCACTGGCCTCAGTCATCCTGTGCTGCAGCAGCTCTGCTACCGTGCTCCTTGGGTCTAATCCCAGTTCTAGATCGGCTTCTGTCCGAAATAATAACTAATGCTTTTAAATAAAATAAATAAAGAAGCGTAAACAAGATTTTATTTGGTGTCTTTTCATGTCTGCTGCGTGAGGATTTAATAAGCACTTCTCACATGCTCTCAGAGACAGACGTCCCATTTATAGGTTGTTTGCTTTGATCATCTTGTTTGTGGCAACTGGGATGTTTTAATCCAATTCCAAATGTTAGCTGGTTAGCTGTGCTTCTTACCGTGGCTTGCAACACAGCTGAGCACAGCACAAACGTCCTACACTAGCAACATGATTGGCTAGCAGTGGCCCTGTTCCGTTGTCTCCTTCTGGTGGCTCTGCTCAGTAACAGAGTTGGATGGATATTGCCCCCCCCCCCTACCCCGTACACTAAGACCTTGGTGCTTACGTGGCACAGTGCTTATTAATAGCCCCCATATCGTGTTTTTTGTTTGTTGCTGATTTTCAGGGACTCTGCACTGAGAATGAGGCTGTGGTCTCCACCTGAAGAGGTTTGGAGGGGGCTATGAGTATGAGCGAGTATGATGGGAAGAGGGAGTGGCGCGAGGTGGATAGAGGGAAGCTGGTTTGGTGGTGGGGGCGGGGGGGGGCGCATGACAGCTGGCTAATGCTAATCATTGCCTCTGGCTGTGTGGGTGCACGACTGCAGAGACTTGCTCTGATCTTGACTGCAGGGAGGGAGAAATGGACTGAGGGTGATTGAGAGAGAGAGGGGCGACTGGCCATAGTGCTGCATTTCCCAGGAGCTGTCACAGGGCTGCAGCCCACGTGGTTGACGATCCCTCACAGGTGGAGGTTGGACCAGAGCGGCTTGCTGCTGGGCTGAACACACACACACACACACACACACACACACACACACACACACACACACACACTCTGGAGTGGTGTAACAGAACACTTATCAATGCTCTCACGAGGTTGAGCAGGTTGAGCACACTGCTGAACTTCCCTTGAAGTCCTAACTACACACACACACACACACACACACACACCCCACACGGTTATATATATATATATATATATCTTAGTGTAATCGTTTCAACATCTTTTGAAAAAAAGACAACGCCTGATATCGATCTGGAGACATCATTTGAACTTTGTTTTACAGTGTAAAACTTCCCATCAGCTGAACTGAAATTGTATTTAAAATATGAACAGAGGCTCTATGTATCATATTCCAGGTAATTACATGTTATTTCTGATACCGCATGGTTGGTTCTGCCTTTATTGCTGGTATTCTGCAGTACAGGCTACAGCAGGGATCATCAACTAGATACCTCCTCTACTCCTTCTCCCCCCTTCTCTACCCTCTGTCTGTCTCTCTCCCTCCTCTACCCTCTGTCGCTCTACCCTCTGTCTCTCTCCCTCCTCTACCCTCTGTCCCTCTACCCTCTGTCGCTCTACCCTCTGTCTCTCTCCCTCCTCTACCCTCTGTCGCTCTACCCTCTGTCGCTCTCCCTCCTCTACCCTCTGTCGCTCTACCCTCTGTCTCTCTACCTCGTCTACCCTCTGTCCCTCTACCCTCCTCTACCTCCTCTACCCTCTGTCCCTCTACCCTCTGTCTCTCTCCCTCGTCTACCCTCTGTCCCTCCCCCTTCTCTCCCCTCTCTATGCCCCCCCCCCCCCAAAATACTTTTGTGTGCCTGTTGCTGACCCTGAACCACTGATTAGCAGACACTCTTATCCAGTGCGACTTACATGAGCAATTAGAGTTAAGTGCCTAGCTGAAGGGCGAATCAACACATTTTTCACCGAGTTGACTTGGGGATTTGAACCAGCGACCTTTCGGGTTACTTGCCCAACGCTCTTTAACTGCCAGGCTACCCCTTGGTATAGGCCATTTGAGACGTAGCCCGTCTTCTCACAGCTGCCTTTTTTTAAAATATCATCTGATTTGCATGGAGCACAGAGTGAACTGCATGCCTGATACCCACGTGGGATACATAGTTCACCACTGAACACACCATCCCTGAGTTTGGTCTGTGTTCAGAGAACCGTTTTGAAGAGAGGGCATGTTTTACAGTCCCTCTTGACAGTTTGGTGAAACTGTAGTCCCTGGATAATTTTACTCTCCTGCCTCTTAACCTTAGGCTGTGTGTTGCGTGTTTTTGCTTTTTGTACCAATGGCTATATTAGCTTTTTCAACGAACGAGACCCTCTGGCCCAGTTCTTTTAATCAGCGTGACAATGGGGTTTGAGTGCTACTGCTTAAGTATGAAACACACCATGTCAAGAGCTCGTATGTTTGTTTCAGCATTATTTTGTAATTATTTTTTTTCGTTGTTTGGAAAGGTCTTACTGAAAACACCCTGAGTTCACTATCAGCTTTGCTGATAACATTTAGGATTTTGAGAATTGGGGACATTTATCTTTTTGAAAGTTAATGTTTAATCTGTTTTTAGGCCAGAGTACATACACCTTTTTTTTTTTTTTTTATAAAAATGAGACTGGCTTGTTGCAGAGGGTAAAGCGGTTGCCTGAAAATCAGTAGCTTAGGTGGTGTAATAAAAGCAAATTCTAGTTGGGCTGTCTGGCATGAGTTCTTGTGAGAGAAAACAATTGGTGTCATCAGCTTTTGGCACATCAACACCTTTTATCTAATAAATAGTTGAGGAAACCATGGCAATCAACATAGGCCTATAACACCCCCCCCCCCCCCCCCCCCCCCGTGCGCACAACTGTTTGCCCAATTCATCAGGTCAGAAGCGTTCAAGTTCTTTGACAGCCATTACCTTCGACTGTGGAACTCTCGGGTAATTCACCCCCCCCCCCCCCCATCAAAAAGGTCAGGAGGTCATTGGAGAGGGTCATAGTAAAACTTGTATTCCCAGTTCTGGGTTCCCCCTTTTTTTAGTCCAATGAGTTCAGTTCCACCCTGCCCTCGCGCCTCGTCGCTCTGGATTGGCCCAGTCGGCTCGGCTTCTCCTTTTTTTATGTTTGGTAACCACACATTCTTTTATTCAGAGGTGAAAATCTGCCGCAATCTTATTAGAGATGAATATGATGAATCCTACAGATGGGTTTGTTGACGAGTGGCGCAGTAGTCTAAGGCAGTGCTTGAGGCGTCACTACAGACCCGGGTTCGATCCCGGGCTGTGTTGTCGTGACCGGAAGACCCATGAGGCGGCGCACAATTTGTCCCAGCATCGCCCGGGTTAGGGGAGGTTCTTGGCTGGGATGTCTTTGTACCCATCGCGCTCTAGCGACTCCTGTGGCGGGCCAGGCTCAGTGCACGCTGATACGGAACTCAGTTGTACGTTGTTTCCTCCGACGCATTGGTGCGGCTGGCTTCCCGGTTAAGCGAGCAGTGTGTCAAGAAGCAGGGTGGCTTGGCAGAGTTGTGTTTTGGAGGACGCATGGCTCTTAACCTTCGCCTCTCCCGAGTCCGTACGGGACTTGCAGAGATGGGACAAGACTGTAACTACCAATTAGATATCACAAAATTGGGTAAAAAAATGTTTTAAAAATAAATAAAATAAACTTAGGCATGCATCCTTGGGAAGGGTTTTGGCAGAAGATGGGCATAGAAAACTACTGCCTCAGAATAGAACCGATGCAGTTTGTTTCCCTACTGGTCTTGGCTCTGTTCACCTGAATCCTCGTTCATTAGTGCACAGGTAGTTCCTCCCTGTTTCAGTCCATTTTCTTCCGTTCGTTACCTAGGTAAATACGACCCTGTCACAGCTCGTAACGCGGGGATGCCGTGAGTACTACCACCTGTTTGAGAGTGACATCTGGAGTACTGCTGCCATCAGCACTTTTCACCACAACTGCTATTAAGAAGACTCTTAGTGACAGACAACATTTGCAAAGTTAAACAGGGAAATTTCCTTAAGAAGATTAGGAAATTAGCTGTAACCTACGCATTAAGTGTAGCTAGTGTTAGTGCTGCAATGACTCTTAACCAGTTAATCTTACTGATGAACATATATTTGAGCATTGTAGGTATACAGTTCCTAAGTTGATGTTGTAATTAAGAACATTTAGGATAGGGGGGGTTGTACTCCTCCTCCTAATCATTGTAGCTGTTGGTCGGTCACATGCCTATCTTTAGTTGCTAATCGGTGGATTTGTTAATCCACATGAAAGGATTGTAATGCTGTATGAGTCTTAATTTTAACATCTGTACATTGAAACACATAAAGTTAATCTCTCGCAGTTTTTTTCCCGTGCTTGATTACAATTAAATTTTTTTATCAACTATGAAATGATACATATGGAATCATGTAGTAATCAAAAAGTGTTAAACAAATCAAAATATATTTTAGATTCTTCAAATAGCTACCCTTTGCCTTAATTGGATCTTTGCATGCTATTGGCATTCTCTCAACTAGCTTCACCTGGAATGCTTTTCCAACAGTCTTGAAGTTTCCACATATGCTGAGCACTTGGCTGCTTTTCCTTCACTCTGCGGTCCAACTCATCCCAAACCATCTCAATTGGGTTGAGGTCGGGGGATTGTGTAGGCCAGGTCATCTGATGCAGCTCTCCATCTTGGTCAAATAGCCCTTACACAGCCTAGAGGTGTGTTGGGTCATTGTCCTGTTGAAAAACAAATGATAGTCCCACTACGCGCAAACCAGATGGGATGGCGTATCGCTGCAGAATGCTGTGGTAGCCGTTCTGGTTAAGTGTGCCTCAGAGTTGTAAATAAATCACAGACAGTGTCACCAGCTAAGCACCATCACACCACCACCTCCATGCTTCACGGTGGGAACTACACATGCAGAGATCATCTGTTCACCTACTCTGCGTCATACAAAGACACGGCGGTTGGAACCAAAAATCTCAAATTTGGACTTCCACCAGTCTAATGTCCATTGGTCATGTTTCTTGGTCCAAGCAAGTCTCTCTTTGTTATTATTGTTCATGACATAAAGTAATGGACTGTCATTTCTCTATGCTTATTTGAGCTGTTCTTGCCATAATATGGACTTGGTCTTTTACCACCCCTACCTTGTCACAACACAACTGATTTGGCTCAAACGCATTAAGAAGGAAGGAGATTCCACAAATTAACTTTTAACAAGGTACACCTGTTAATTGAAATGCATTCCAGGTGACTACCTCATGAAACTG
Organism: Salmo trutta; assembly: GCF_901001165.1. Lineage (NCBI taxonomy): Eukaryota > Metazoa > Chordata > Actinopteri > Salmoniformes > Salmonidae > Salmo > Salmo trutta. The sequence goes on along the minus strand of NC_042975.1, from coordinate 5,433,259 downwards.
GTTGAGAGAATGCCAAGAGTGTGCAAAACTGTCATCAAGGCAAAGGGTGGCTACTTAAGAATCTCAAATATACAATCTGTTTTGATTTGTTTAACCCTTTTTTTGGTTACTACATGGTTCCATATGTTAATTGATAGTTTTGATGTCTTCACTATTATTATACAATGTAGAAAATAGTAAAAATATAGAAAAACCCTTGAATGAGTAGGTGTGTCCAAACTTTTGACTGCTACTGTACTCAGTGCATTCGGAAAGTATTCAGACCCCCTTGACTTTTTCCACATTTTGTTACATTACAGCCTTAATGTAACAATTTACACACTACCTCATAATGACAAAGCAAAAACATATATTCTTTTGAATTTTTTATATATTTTTTAGAAACCCAGCCTAAAACAGCAAGCAATGCAGATGTAGAATCACGGTGGCTAGGAAAAACTCCTTAGAAAGGCAGGAACCTAAGAAGAAACCTAGAGAGGAACCAGTCTATGAGGGGTTGGCCAGTCCTCTTCTGGCTGTGCCGGGTGGAGATTATAACAGTACATGGCCAAGATGTTCAAATGTTCATAGATGACCAGCCGAATAATTATCAGTGGTTGTAGAGGGTGCAACAGGTCAGCACCTCAGGAGTAAATGTCAGTTGGCTTTTCATAGCTGATCAAGTGCCTTGGGCTCTAGGAAGTGTCTTGGTGGTTCCAAATGAATGATGGAGGCCAATGTGTTCTTGGGGACCTTGAATGCTGTAGAATCGTGTGTGTGTGTGTGTGTGTGTGCGCGCCTCTCCAAATCATGTCCAATCAATTGAATTTACCGCAGGTGGTCTCCAATCAAGTTATAGAAACATCTCAAGGGATGATCAATGGAAACAGGATGCACCTGAGCTTAATTTCTAGTCTCATAGCAAAGGGTGTGAATACTTTTGTAAATAAGGTATTTCTGTTTTTGTGGGAAAAGTAAAAGGGGTGTGAATACTTTCCCAATGTACTGTGCATGCATGCATGCTTACATACAAGCTGATTTAAAGAAGTGAGCACAAAGAGGTCATGTCCTGCTATAGTTTTGAAATTCATAACCCTTAGTGGAGGGCAGGCCCAACACAGAAATCCCACCCCACACACACACACTTCTGTTGGCCGCTCACACATTTTGTTTTGTAAGTGGCTTTGGCTGAGTTATTAAAAAAATACTTTAAAAAAATAAATATATTTTTATACTTCTCACTGCATGTCTGGCATTGTCCGAGGCCATGATTGCCAGTAAGGAGATCTATACAGATTTGCACGGGTTGTCAACAGCCTAGCATCTGAGCAGAGCGCTACACAACCTCACCAGCTCAATGCTTCCTTCTTAGCTTCCTTATGGTAGTCAGTTGTGTGACTACTTTCACAGCCATCAGGTTCACAATGGACAGGCTTTGGTAGAGTACAGTATGGTCTACATAATCAGATGAATGTGAAGTCCGGTCAGGTGCACCACTTTCACCGTCAGTCCTAATTCAACTTAAACACAGTGCAGTCTTTTAGTGGTTCAGTTTCTGCAGTATCACCAGAGCACATGCTTTCAGACAGTCCCATGCTGTTACTTAGGCCTCTATCAAGAGTTGACTGTGAATGCTTTCCTAATGCCTCCTCGCACATAACCGCTGCCCCTGCACGTTGACTCTGCATATAGCCTCCACATTGACTCTGTACCGGTACCCCCTGTATATAGCCTCCACATTGACTCTGTACCGGTACCCCCTCTGTATATAGCCTCCGCATTGACTCTGTACCGGTACCCCCTCTGTATATAGCCTCCGCATTGACTCTGTACCGGTACCCCCCCTGTATATAGCCTCCACATTGACTCTGTACCGGTACCCCCTGTATATAGCCTCCACATTGACTCTGTACCGGTACCCCCCCGTATATAGCCTCCACATTGACTCTGTACCGGTACCCCTCCTGTATATAGCCTCCACATTGACTCTGTACCAGTACCCCCTGTATATAGCCTCCACGTTGACTCTGTACCGGTACCCCCTGTATATAGCCTCCACGTTGACTCTGTACCGGTACCCCCTGTATATAGCCTCCACGTTGACTCTGTACTGGTACCCCCCCTGTATATAGCCTCCACATTGACTCTGTACCGGTACCCCCTGTATATAGCCTCCACATTGACTCTGTACCGGTACCCCCTGTATATAGCCTCCACATTGACTCTGTACCGGTACCCCCCCGTATATAGCCTCCACATTGACTCTGTACCGGTACCCCTCCTGTATATAGCCTCCACATTGACTCTGTACCAGTACCCCCTGTATATAGCCTCCACGTTGACTCTGTACCGGTACCCCCTGTATATAGCCTCCACGTTGACTCTGTACCGGTACCCCCTGTATATAGCCTCCACGTTGACTCTGTACTGGTACCCCCCCTGTATATAGCCTCCACATTGACTCTGTACCGGTACCCCCTGTATATAGCCTCCACATTGACTCTGTACCGGTACCCCCTGTATATAGCCTCCACATTGACTCTGTACCGTAATACCCTGTATATAGCCTCCACATTGACTCTGTACTGGTACCCCCTGTATATAGCCTCCACATTGTCTCTGTACCGGTACCCCCTGTATATAGCCTCCACATTGACTCTGTACCGGTACCCCCTGTATATAGCCTCCACATTGACTCTGTACCGGTACCCCCTGTATATAGCCTCCACATTGACTCTGTACCGGTACCCCCTGTATATAGCCTCCACATTGACTCTGTACCGGTACCCCCTGTATATAGCCTCCACATTGACTCTGTACCGGTACCCCCTGTATATAGCCTCCACATTGTCTCTGTACCGGTACCCCCTGTATATAGCCTCCACATTGACTCTGTACCGGTACCCCCTGTATATAGCCTCCACATTGACTCTGTACCGGTACCCCCTGTATATAGCCTCCACATTGTCTCTGTACCGGTACCCCCTGTATATAGCCTCCACATTGACTCTGTACCGGTACCCCCTGTATATAGCCTCCACATTGACTCTGTACCGGTACCCCCTGTATATAGCCTCCACATTGACTCTGTACCGGTACCCCCTGTATATAGCCTCCACATTGACTCTGTACCGGTACCCCCTGTATATAGCCTCCACATTGACTCTGTACCGGTACCCCCTGTATATAGTCTCCACATTGACTCTGTACTGTAATACCCTGTATATAGCCTCCACATTGACTCTGTACCGTAATACCCTGTATATAGCCTCCACATTGACTCTGTACCGTAATACCCTGTATATAGCCTCGCTATTGTTATTTTACTTCTGCTCTTTAACTATGTTTTTTTACATTTTTTTTATTTCTCTTTCTTTTTTTTCTTTTTTTACTTTCCCAACAATGCTGTTTTAAGAGAAATAAGTGTCAAGGGCTTTTCAGTAAGCATTTCACTAAGGTCTAGTGCACCTGTTTGTATTTGGCACGTGACAAATACAATTTAATTTGAAATGGCACCCTATTCCCTTTATAGTACACTACTTTTAACCTTTGACCTATGGAGTACTTAGGAGGACTGAGAAGGTTTAGCAGCTTCATAATGTGATGTTATAACCTCCTAAATGAGATGTCAGACAGGCTCAATGATGGGGCTGTTATAACCTCCTAAATGAGACATCAGACAGGCTCAATGATGGGGCTGTTATAACCTCCTAAATGAGATGTCAGACAGGCTCAATGATGGGGCTGTTATAACCTCCTAAATGAGACGTCAGACAGGCTCAATGATGGGGCTGTTATAACCTCCTAAATGAGACATCAGACAGGCTCAATGATGGGGCTGTTATAACCTCCTAAATGAGATGTCAGACAGGCTCAATGATGGGGCTGTTATAACCTCCTAAATGAGACATCAGACAGGCTCAATGATGGGGCTGTTATAACCTCCTAAATGAGATGTCAGACAGGCTCAATGATGGGGCTGTTATAACCTCCTAAATGAGACATCAGACAGGCTCAATGATGGGGCTGTTATAACCTCCTAAATGAGACATGAGACAGACAGGCTCAATGATGGGCTGTTATAACCTCCAAAATGAGATATCAGACAGGCTCAATGATGGGGCTGTTATAACCTCCAAAATGAGATATCAGACAGGCTCAATATTGGCCACTAAGAGCGTGCAATGTTGTCATCAAGGCAAAGGGTACTTTTGAAGAATCTCAAATATAAAATATATTTTAATTGGTTTAACACTTAAATAAAAAAAAATTATTCGTATATTTTTTTTACACGATTCCTTGTTATTTCATAGTTTTGTCTTCACTATTATTTTACAATGTAGAACATTTTAAAAGGAAAAACCCTTGAATGAGTAGGTGTTGACTGGTACTGTATATTTAGTTAGTGTTGCATTACGTGCACAGTATTAGCATTTCAAAATGAAGAATAAGTGGTCTACTAGATAGAGAATAGTGACTGGCTTTGACCCAACGCCATGAGCCATCGGATATCCTCCTCACTGACCCACAACATATTTCTTCTAGTTTGTTCTGCTAGTGGAATTGAAGGGGATGAAAATATGAATACATGACTCTGTGACTGTGTAGTTATTAGTTCATTCCAGGACTCGTTAAATCCTAAAGACGACCCAGGTCTGCTTCCCAAATGGCACCTTAAGTTCCCTATACATTGTGTTACTGCTGTCCAGAGCCCGTAAGGTTTTGATCCAAAGTAGAGTACTACATAGAGAATGAGGTGCTATTTGGGACGCAACCAAGAGGTTAAGTAGAACTTTTTTTATTTTTATTTTTTGCCTGTTTTTATTGATGGCTGTACAAGGCAGACTTGTGTTGTGACGTCCACCGTCCTTTTGTTGTTTCTACAGAGCTGCCGCCCACAACAGGCCCGGCCAAGGTGGTGAAGGCCCCAAATCCCAGGCCTCGGAGAGGAGGAAAGGTAACAATCCACCTACTGCTGGCCAATCCATTGCCTGTGTGTGTGTATTTAGAAACAGGTCATGCTTCCTGGTATGCAAATGATAGAAACCCTCTAAAGTGCTTCATTCACACAGTCTGGATTTCTTCTCGTTCCCTTTATTGTAAAAGAGGACCTATTATGGGCCGCACCTTGTTGATTGCTGTAGTGGAGCTTTGATATGATCAGCATAAAGTCATGTTGGCCTCCGTAATGGCACCCTATCCCCTATATGGTGCACTTCTTTTAACCAGAGCCCTATGGGGCCCCCTCCATCTTTCTCTCTCTGTCCGTATGGGGCCCCCTCTGTCTCTCTGTCCGTATGGGGCCCCCTCTGTCTCTCTGTCCGTATGGGGCCCCCTCTGTCTCTCTGTCCGTATGGGGCCCCCTCTGTCTCTCTGTCCGTATGGGGCCCCCTCTGTCTCTCTGTCCGTATGGGGCCCCCTCTGTCTCTCTGTCCGTATGGGGCCCCCTCTGTCTCTCTGTCCGTATGGGGCCCCCTCTGTCTCTCTGTCCGTATGGGGCCCCATCGGTCTTTCTCTCTCTGTCCCTATGGGGCTTGGTCAAAAGTAGTGCACTATATAGGGGTTAGGGTCCCATTCGGGACAAACTCTCTAAACAGTGTTACATTCCTTGGATGTTTTTTTGTTGTTGTTTAGGTTGGAGATTTTGGAGATGCTATGAACTGGCCGACACCAGGGGAGATCGCAACTAAAGAGACGCAGGTAAGTCGGCGCCTGGAGATAGATCTGCCAACACCACACACACACACACACACACACACACACACACACACACACACACACACGTGGCCAGTTGAGTAGGGCACAGTGCTGTTTGCAGTAGTAGCGAACACATAGCCTCTCTAGATATCAGGTTTTCCTCCCACAATTAAATTAAAAAAATTCCTGTCTTAAAACGTCTGTACGTAACAGAAGGTAAGCTTGGCATAGAGGAACTACTTCACCACCTTTATCCGCTTGAATTCAATAGTAGCAAGATAAGAGGTCAAGGAGTTTCTATTTTTTTTGTGTAGAGTGCATTTCACAGGTGGCTAGTTGGCATCAACTACCTTCACTTTAAACCACTTAAACCAGGATTTTTCCTGCAAACTTCGGGTTTGAATCGCAACCTTCTGGCATGTCTGCCTCGTTATTTGTTTGAGAGAGAGTTGTCTGTCTGAAGAGAACCCACCCCAGAATGAATATATATTATATATATATTATAGATATAGATAGATGGACTCTTTCGTCACCTTCGATAAGAAAGAGTCCGTCATTGAAACTGGATCCTAGTTACTGCTGTTGCCTCGGGTCGGGACTAGAGAACACACAGCTCTTGTTTATTCAGAAGGTTACCGGACCTCGACAGACAGACAGCCTCAACCAGTCTTAACCAGTCACCTTGACTTATCAATGAATAATGCCTCTTAGAGCAGAAGACTCGGTCTAGCTCCTCATTGGCGGGGAAACAACAGTGTGCAGAGTTTGAGGAACAACACAGGAGAATGGTCAATAGGAAGACGAGACGTAAATAAAGTTGGCTCTCTATTCCCCCCCCCCCCCCGGATTATGACGCTGCTGTGGGTGTTTTGTGGTGGGGGGGGGGGGGGGGTACTCGACTGGCTCTTTTTTTGTCTCTTAAGTTGCTAGTTAACGACACAGTGGGACTACTTGAGGCTGCACGTAGCATGATTGGGTTGTCCTAAATGGCAACCTTATTCTCTACATAGTGTGAGAAAATAGTCTATTTTGAGAGCACACTTGACTATGGCCCTGCAGTTAGAAAAATGCTCCTCTCTCCCCTTCCCAGAAAAATACCCCTCTCCCCCCCTTCCCGAGAGATCGACTTGAGAGCAAACATGAACTCCCAAGACTCAGCACTGAAGGCTTAAATACACATGAGACTGGTAGAAGGACTCTGAGCTGTAGCAGTGCAGTTACCTGAGGCATCCATACGTTCCAATCTTCATTTCCCACCAGGTGCAGGGTACCACGGACGGAGGATGCAACTCATTTGTGACCTCTTACAGTAGCATATCCCTGCAGGCTATTTCTGACAACTGGGATCGGGGAGATAGTTTCTCACTGGCAGAGTGACCCCCCCCCCCAGTATAAACCCCTTTTTTAGACGGGGGGTGGTGAGGCGAGGGAGCGGCTGCTCTGCGCACGTTCTGCCAGGCTAGCGCAGGCCTGAGGAGATGTAGGTCAGAGCAGGGCCAGGAATAACCAGGCCTGGACGGGTCCCTATAGACGGGATGTCCTTTTAGGGATCCCCACAATAACTCCTGGACCTCTGCTGCTATTCTGGGGGGGTTGTCGGCAACCAAACTTTTCCAAACGCTGTCAGTTACTTGAAAAAAAAAAAATTTAGGTATCAGAATTTGATATTTTTAAGCTTTTAAAATAGGTTGGCTGTTTTTCCCAGAAAGGCTGTGAAGGTTTTGGTTCAGTACTGCAATGAAACTAAAGCTTTAGTGTTGTCATTACTATGTCCCCAAGGGCCATTGTATCTTTTGATATGACAACTTCATTGCCCATAATTTCCTATGAGAATTGTTCAGTTATTTTAGGTGATTTTTCTAGAATTGAATTGTTGGAATTGAGGTTAACGCTTAAAGATTGTGTACTTTAAGTGGTTAGGTTTGTGAGTGTAGTTTGTGTTGGGTCGGAGGGCTTGGAATGTAAATGCCACACCTCAACTATCACAAACCTCCCTAGACACCAAACCTTTATTCTCTTTCTGTGGCGTTTTGTAAAGTCTTCAGAATCATGCCTGTAAAATGAGAATCTTTTCTGTAGAATTCTGCCCATACAACGTCAGCAAATTCTATAGAATGAATCAGCATTCTTGCTCTTTAGGTTTTAGAGGACATCTCATAACAATGACGAATTCCATACAATTTTCATTACACTCTCCAGTTACATGGCATTGAAACACAGGCATATACATCATCATCATCTATCATTGTCTGTGTGTGTTGTTGAAATGGCATTTAAAAAATATATATTTTCATCCAGAACGCAATCCTATACTTGTGATTGCGTCTTTATCCTAAAATACCTTCCCTTCTGTCCCCCCTGTGCTCAGATTGAAGTTGTGACTGGGATTGTGTCATGCCCCATGCCTGTCAGGCAGGTCAGAGAGGTGAGCTCCCCACGGAGATCCCCAGTAAGTTCACCCCTTCACATGGACCTGAAGCAGCCTGGTCTAGGAGCCTCCACGGCCTCCTGGCTTCCGTAGAACCTGAATGACCTGAAACAAAGGATACTCCCTAGGAGTATAGTGGGGGTGACGTTAACCAATCAAAAGGCTTGCTGGGGAATTTATAATAATAATAATTGGGGAGACGGTTGCACGGACCCTGATTTTTAAGCCTACTCCTCGGTTGAACAGAACTATGGAGACCCAGCATGAAAATGGTTTAGTCCAACCGTAGACATAATGTGGGTCTGTGCAACCAACAGTTTGTGGCTGTCTAGAAGGAGTAAGATGGTGGAACGGCTTGCTGGTGGGGTGAACATAGCCATTGGAAAGCTTTGACGAGTGTTATTGATTTAACTTCCAATCACACAAAAGGAATCCAGTATTTCTTCAGAAATTGGTATCGGGTTTGCAGTGGCCACAGGAAATTAGCATTATATTAGGCATTCAGTGCTCAAAGGACGCTAACTTCCCATTTAGGCTATTGGTTTTCCGTTAATTGCTCATTCATACTTAGTAATGTTAACAGCTATTCTGGCTCCTGTTCAAATACAGAAAAGTGTACAGTTCTTCTATTTGAATGTGATTTACAAAGGTTTGTATAGCAAGTGAGCTATCTAACACATTTTGAATGGACATCCTTATTCCAGTTCATTGTTAGGGGTGTCTTTGCTCACTATGTGACTGTTTTTGTTGTTGTTGTGGATTACTTTCATTTTGTTGCGACACGAAGAAGAAAAAGCGAGAGAAGAGAAAAAACAAAATCATTTTTGAAATGTGTGTAGTACAAGTGTGAATGACTAGGCCTAGTCTTGCCAAACTAACCCTTCAACTGAATGTTTTGCATGGTCTTCCTATGCAAAGTGCCCTGATAGAAGTTATTTAACTTAGTGAGTGAGCTCAAACATCCAAGTGAACTAAACTTGCATTTTAATTTGACTAAGTCTCAAATGGATACGCCGCATGACTAATTGAGCGGATGTGATTAAACACAGGATCTGCAACTGTCTCTAGGCAGCTCTCTGGCCATGTTAAGACTTGGCAGTTAATGCTGTTTTTCTATTCTCATCTTGGAATTCCGAACACATCATGTGTCTACACTTAGGTTTAAATGTGTCCCAACATATCCACATAGTGGATTCCCTTTTTTCCCCCTGCACTATATTCAAATGCCCAGTGTGCATACTGCAAATGGTGGAATCGGCTAAATATGACGACACGACTTGATGGTAGTAGCTAACCTCCTGTAGCTAGCTAGTAAGCAACGCTAAAGGGATTGCAAACAGGTTACCATAACTGTAGCCAAACAAATATTTTTTTCTAAATATTAGCTTGCTGGCTAGCAAAACAGGTTCCTCACACGCTAGGAACGTATTTCTTCAACATTATAATGAAAATGAGTATTCCGCATAAATTAAATCGAAAAAAAAAAATGTATTGAATAAAAGAAATTGGAGTGAGATTGGACCATTCAGGAAAATCCACCTCAGTGTTCTGAATGCCCTGGGGTAGTGTTTTCTTTTTCAGCCGGACAATTAAACCATTTCTATGCCAAAGACGCACCAGAATAACTTCCAAGAGGCGTTGAGGTTTCCTGAGTGGTCCAGTCTCAATGTTGACTTTAAATTTGCTTGAAAATCTGAGACAAGGTTTGAATGTGTGCTGTCCTGCCAGACTCAAGTTTTTTTTTTTTTACTTAAAAGTTCAAATATGCTAAACCATAGTCTCACATCACCATCGACGATGGCTGACCGAACATCATCGTAATATCGCCCAACCCTACTCACTAATCTTAACTCCAGGACAGGTTGTGTCCCAGAACAAGGAGGAATAGAAAGCTATTTCTTTGTTGTTGTTTTTTTCTCCCCATGTTGTACTTTTTAAGAGCACCACACGGGTGAGTCCTAACTTCCACCTCGGTCACATGTTCACTTCGTCTCCCATGTTAGCTAGGTTTCCGTTCCATTGGCGACAGATTGTCATGCTGATATTCTAAAATCATTTAGATCCCATCATGCAATGCGAGTTATTTTTCTTCCCTATCCCGTGCTATCCAGCTTAATGGTGCTCTCTTGCGGGGGAGGGGAGAGAATCACGTGTGTGTGGCGCAAACGGCAGACTCCACTGCGAAGCACATGATCTGCAGGTTGAACATGGTGAGATTATGGACTCCTAAATTGATAGATAGTGCAGTTGGTATATAGGCGATTTTTACAGCTAGCTGGCTACGTATGCTGATATTGACTTTTGTATTATTGAATTCTGTATATACAAAAGTATACGGACACCCCTTCCAATTAGTGGATTCGCCTACTTCAGCCACACCCTTTGCTGACGGGTGTATAAAATTGAGCAAACAGCCATGCAATCTCCATAGACACACTGGCAGTAGAATGGCCTCACTGAAGAGCTCAGTGACTGTCAACGTGGCACCGTCATAGGATGCCACCTTTCCAACAAGTCAGTTCGTCAAATTTCTGCCCTGCTAGAGCTGCCCCCCGGTCAACTGTAAGTGATGTTATTGTGAAGTGGAAACGTCTAGGAGCAACAACGGCTCAGCCGCGAAGTGGTAGGCAAATTCCAGGAGAACACTACCTACCCCAATGCACAGTGCCAACTGTAAAGTTTGGTGGAGAAGGAATAATGGTCTGGGGCTGTTTTTCATGGTTCGGGCTAGGGCCCTTAGTTCTAGTGAAGGGAAATTGTAACGCTACAGCATACAATGTCATTCTAAACTATTCTGTGCTTCAATCTTTGTGGCAAGCTTGGGGAAGGCCCTTTCCTGTTTCAGCATGACTATACACCCGTGCTCAAAGCGAGGTCCATACAGAAATGGTTTGTTGAGATCGGTGTGGAAAAACTCGACTGGTCTGCACAGAGCCCCGATCTCAACCCCATCGAACACCTTTGGAATGAATTGGAACGCCGACTGCGAGCTAGGCTTAATCGCCCAACATCAGTGCCCGGCCTCACTAATGCTCTTGTGGCTGAATGGAAGCAAGTCCCCACAGCAATGATCCAACATCTAGTGGAAAGCCTTCCCAGAAGAGTGGAGGCTGTTATAGCAGCGAATGTGGGGACCTACCACTACCTGGTCATGTAGCTATCTAGCTAGCCGGCCAGCCAACCCAGAGAGCGAGCATTGCATTATGGGTTTTGTCGTCAACTTGAGCTGCAACATATTTCCAAACCTTTTGTTCACATGCTGCTACCAACTTGATTATAATGCAGTGTTTCCCCTATATTCATTCAGCAGCGATGGCGCACTGCTGCTGTTTAACTTGTGGCCGCCAATACATTTTCAAAATGGTATAAAACATTTTCAGTGTAAACCTTAAAGGACTAAAACCGTATTTTAAATGATGTAGAAAATATATTGGAGCAATATTTTTTTTTTTTTCCTGAAATCATCTTTGAGAACTAACAACAATCCAA